>NC_031994.1:50842157-50921841 GCF_001879085.1 Nicotiana attenuata
TAGCTTCCACTTCTTGAAGGACCATTTTCTCTCATTAGGTACTTCTTGAAATCCTTTGTGATCATGGTCATTTCATCCTCCTCTAGATCAGCACCTTCAGTGATTCTGAATGCCATGCTCCTTTCCTTCTTGGGTGCATCCATCTTCATGGTTTGCCTTCTAAGTTCATAGGCAGTGAGATTTCCAATTAGCTCATCCAATTTAAGAGTGGCAATGTTCTTTGATTCTTGAATAGCTGTGATTTTGCTTTCCCAAGAGATTGGCAGTACCCTTGTCAAAATCTTCTCGACTTTATCTTCTTCAAGAATAACCCTTCCAAGAGACTTAAGTTCATTTGTTAATGTGGTGAACCTTGTATACATCTCTTGGATGGTTTCCCCTTCATTCATGGTGAAATTCTCATATTGAGAATACAGTAGTGTTCCTCTGGACCTCTTCACTTGAGGTGTTCCTTCATGAGCCACTTGCAAAGTGTTCCAGATTTTCTTAGCAGTGGTACAACTTTGAATTCTACTGTACTCGTCTGGACCAAGTCCACACACAAGCCATTTCTTGGCCTTTGCATTCTTTTCCCACTTCCTCAAGTCCTCAGCAGTGCAGTCAGCTCTTGTCTTTGGCACATCCACTCCTTCAGCATTCTTCTTTGTAGTTGCTAGAGGACCATCAGTGACTATGTCCCAGAGTTCATAGTCTTCTCCTATGATGTGATCCCTCATCCTGTTTTTCCACCAAGAGTAGTAGTGGCCATTAAAGAGTGGAGGCCTATCAGTGGATTGCCCTTCCCAGTTCCCAGGTGGTGCACTCATGTTGATCTTTTCCTAAGGTGTTAACCTCTTCAAGGATCACCCGCTCTGATACCAATTTATGTTCTAAACGTCAATACCACACAAGAGGGGGGTGATTTGTGTGGTACTCAATTTTTCGCTTAAACTGCTTCTGGAACGACCTGGTTCTTCTAGGTGTACTTATTACTACTGTTTGCGGAATTAAAAGTACATAAAATAAAGAACACAGAGATTTTACGTGGAAAACACCTGGCTCAAAAGGTGAAAAAACCACGACCTACTACTCAGTAGGATTTTCTCAAACTTCCACTAAAATCACTGAGCCAAAAAACTGCATTTACAAAACTCTTTGTAAACCTAAGGATTACCTCTAATCTCGTTGTAGCAACCAGCCTCTAACTGTTGCGACAATTTCAAGTTAACTCTAACTTGAATACACAAAATAGCTATTACAATTGCTTCTAGATAAAGCTGAAAGGTACAATATGAAAACACCTACTACAATTGAACTAGAAATAAAGAAAGATACATAAAACTCTTTATGGAGCTGGTTCTTCAATCTGGTTCATGTAGCTTCAGGTTTGCACACTTGAATCACACACGAATTGCGTGCAAAAAGCCTTGCTATTTTGCTCCCAATTCACGTTTAACTTCTGCGTTTTTGTGCAACACATTAATGTGAGAACATCCTGCAATTTATAGAGTTAGTAGATGAAGAAATAACTAGAGTTCTGATGCAACTCTTCCTTGGTGGAGAGTTCTAGTTGATTTCAACTTCTAACTCCTTCCCTATCTTGGATAGTGTTCTCTTTGATTAAGGACTCCTTCTCCTTATCAATTATGCAACCTTTTCGATCAGGAGATATTAAATACACCAAGTTAAGCTTATCTCCTTCACGTGCATCCCACATGCTTGAATCTGCCCGTTTTTGTGAATCTGAGGGATGGACCACTGGATGGACCTGGTTCATGTCTGAGTTCCTTTGTTAGTCTTCAAAACTAACCTTTACTTGGGCCAACAGTATTGCTCTACAACTCAAGATTGAGGTTGTTCCCGGGTAAGCTTAAGTCACGATGGTCTGGACCATTTCGAGTAGTTGAAGTTTTCCCGTCAGGAGCTGTGGAAGTTGCCACTGAGAATGACTCTCGTACATTTAGAGTCAATGGTCAGCGATTGAAATTATATGTGGGTATGAGCGAGCCGAAGGAAATGTCTGAGCTGCACTTGAATGAACCACAGAGGTCGAGCGAGCCTTAATTGCGCTCATCTGAGTCATGCCGAGACGTTAAATCAGGCGCTGCGTGGGAGGCAACCCATGAAATTGTTGTAAGTGTAATCTTTTTGTTAAAAAAAAAAGCCGTCAGATGCAGAGAAGTGCCCAGACCGCGGTTCCACCGCGACCGCGGTCAAAGCACCTCTCTGTAGTCAGTCCACTGCATTTGCACCGCGACCGCAGTCAAACCGCGGTGGATTGACCTTTCTGAACCTTACCTCTCGCGGTTCTACCGCGACCGCGGCAGACCCAGACGGGCCCAGGTTCAGATAATTGCTAAAAAAAAATTTATTTTTTTTTTAGTTATCCCCCTCCCCCCTTGTGGAGCCTTTGTGGAGGTTGTTCTCCTTGAACACCTTAGTAGTGGGGAATGGGCACTCTGTATGAATGAAATAAATGGGGGCAAGTAATTGGGTGGTGAAGTCTGAGTACCCATCCAACTGGCACATGAGGGATATATTTGATGGTTCTTCTGAATTCTTTGCAGGTACTATGGCTCCTAAAAGGCAAAGGAGATCGGCAGGCGCATCCCAACGGCCTACATATGATGAATCCAGGTTCCAATCAGAACTAGCGGAGGACAACTTTCATGCCAAGGCTACGAAGAACTTCATCCATGAGATCTCGCTTGACCGGGCAACCCTCCGCGTAGAAAAGGCAGAAATGTATGAAGAAATTCGAAGGAGGGAAATGGAATTCTTATTTGATGACCGTGCCTCGGTCAACAAGATGCTTGTTAGGGAGTTTTATGCCAACTGCCCATTGTACTTAAGTAGGGGGGTGATTGTGCGAGGCAAGGTGGTCAGCGCCACAATTCCCATGATTCGCCAGGTGTTGCGGCTGCCTCAGTTCACTAGTGACATTGACTACTACCACGACAGGCCAGGGGTCACATGGGAGGTCATGACTGATATACTCTGTGTAGAGGGGCGACCAACCTGGATACGTGACCAAATCACCCTGAACTCCAACTCATTCACACACTTGGCTAAGTGTTGGTTAACTGTCATTTGCAGCAGGTTCCAGCCTTCAAGCAACACAACTGACGTGAACTTCCAGCGTGCACTGTTGACATGGTGCTTCGTGACGAAGAAGGATTTTGATGCGGAAAGGGTAATTAGTGATGAAATGGTCCTACGGGGGCCACTGCTGTCAAAGGGATTCTACTTCCCTTCTTTGGTGACTACACTGTGCCTGCTAAAAAATACCCCCACCAATCCTGCCGATGGAGACTTGCCCCCTAGAGCAGCATTCAGAGCCTCAGGCATCAGAGTGGGCCGGGGTACACGTACAACAATTGAGATAGATGATGAGGATGATGATCTGGTTCCTCTTGCACCGTCCAGGAGGTCTACTGACAGTGCCGGGCCCTCTCGGTGCCCCCATTCTAGAGCAGGCCTATCACGCTCACAGTCCTCCCAGCCTATACTGTGTTCCTTGGAGGAAGAGGTCGCAGATCTCCGCACCTCGGTGGATGGCCTACACACGCGGATGGATGTCACGTCGCAGAGGCAGTCTAGATCTGAGAGCCGGTTTATGGCCTGGTTACGTGCATTGGGGAGAGCTTGCCATGTAGACCCCAGCACCGTCTCCGACTCTGATTGAGTCTCAGGGAAGTCTTCTAAGCCTTCTGCTCTTTACTTTCTTGATATGACATGGGGACATGCCATGATTTTAAGTGTGGGGTGGGAGACTTGCTCTGATTGTGTGTTGTAATGTATATAGACGTTGTTGTGCTGTAGCAATAGATTTATGTGTTGTATATATTTGAGTGTGCTTATATTAGGAGTAGCTGACTTGGCCCAACGACGGACACTTGTCGACGGGTCTCTTGAGGGTCAAAGTTGGAATTAATGTAAACTGAAAACAAGTTATAGGACTCTTCCTGAGGACGGACCACTTGGATTGTAATCTTGAGGGAAGTAGTCCATGTAGAATTTTTATTTTTATTTTTTTTATTTTTTCTCTTCTAGGTAGTGTAATACTTCCCCCTTGGTTTTTCTTTTGACCACGGTTCTTTTCCAAGGCTTTTCTTGAACTGGGTTAGGTAGATTTTCCTTTTGTAGTTTTAGGACTACGATGGGTGAAGGCTAGAATACAACCTCTGATATGCACACTTGCAAATAACTAAAAGGAACTTGAGAGTGTGACGTCTAGTCGCGCTTGTGGACTCGTAAATTCATGCCTTAATGTTGCACATCTTGTCTTGCTTGAATGCTCGTATGAATGTGTTGATGAACTGATTCGGAATGAGTTGCATGCTAAGTGAGTGGGAGATATTACTTGCATTCTGTGCTTGCATGCGATACCTAGAACTTGCCCTGTGTGTTTGCAAAGCGAAATAGAAGTTGTTTGGTTTTAGAGATGATTGAGGCATTTCTTTGTGCAACCCTATATAATTGTGAATCCACCAGTATATATTGCCATAGTTAACCCCTTTGAGCCTGAAGCCTGTTCTTTGATAACCCTATAATGACCTAAATCTCTGTGTTGAATAGCTTGATTGTTTGAACCTATACCTCCTAGAAGCGCTTGAATCACTAAAGAACATACAAAAGTCAAAGTGTGGGGTAGTAGGGAGTTAAAAAAAAAAGGGGAATCAAGAATGAATTGTTTGATTGGTGCACAGACATTGAAAAAAAAAATGAGACAAAGAAAACAAAATAAGAAAAAGAAAAAAAAAGAGAAGCCAGTTGCACCTAAAGAAAAGTGGGGGTCACACGTGAAACAAAGATGTGGAAGAACGATTGGTCTGAGCATGGAAATTGAAATAAAAGGAAGTGTGTATTAAAAGTGCTTAGGAAGGTTAGTCACTATATCCAAATATATCCTACCCGTCCCTTAGCCTACATTACAACCAAATGAAGACCTCTTGATCTTTGACTGAACAGCTCGATTAGTAGAGTAGTACACTAGGGGCAAGCTTATGGTGTGTCTGTGTAGCATATGAATGCTCTTTGCTGAGAGTGAGTGAATTCTTTCTATCCTTGGTTCCTTATTGTCTGAATTTTATGTGTGGGGAACTTCTCTTAGACTTGTGATGTGAGGGCATGTGACTCAGGAAGAAAAAGTAAATCTTCACTTCTGTTAGAGTAACTAGAGTGAGCACAAGTGTGTCATGGCATGAGAGTCTGCATCTGAGGTATGATTGTTGCATTGCTTAGGTTGGTCCTTCGTAATGGCGAGTGTGGCATAAATTGGGGTAATGTATCAAACGGTTAGGCCTAGAAGTGTGGTTTAACTTGCTCGAGGACGAGCAAAGGTTTAAGTGTGGGGTGTTGATAATAGGTGAATTTAACTATAATCACGCCTTAAATAATCACCTTCTCGTATAGTTTTGATAATAAAAGTGATAACAAAATGCTCTTATTAGTGCTTTTCATGATTTGCAGGTGATATATGATCAGGGAAGGCTAGGGAGTATTTTTAGAGTCAATAATGAAGAAAAAGAGGCCAACTGTGAAATTCCCCAAGTAAACCACGCAAAACAGGCCCGAAGATTCAGAAAATTGGTTTGACCGCGGTTCCACCGTGACCGCGGTAGAACCGCGGTGGAAAATAGCTGCGGATAAAACAAGATTCAGAGAAGGCATTTGGCCGCGGTTTGACCGCGACCACGGCAGAACCGCGGCGAAAGCAGAAAACTTCAGGGACTAAAGTGTAAAATACGAGATTTTTAGACCTAAACCCTATTTTAAATACAAGACTTCGCCCAAGAGAGGCATGTATTGAATTTTAGAGTATCTTGGCAAGGAAAACAATTGTGAGAGATCACCTAAAACATCTTTCTTCTTTTCTTTGATTTTTATTGCTAGTTATGATGAATTCTATCTTAGTTTGTTTTCCCATAGCCATGAGTAGCTAAATCCTTTGTCTAAGGCTTTGATGGAACCTATTGGGGGATGAACATCTTGTTTATGTGAATACAAATTGCTAGTTTCAATCTCTATTTGTTCAACGTTGTGCTTGTTGTAGTTAATTGACAGGATCCTCAATTAGCTGTGCCTATTTAGTGTGCATAACTTGGACAAGAGTGCTATTTAGGTTATTGTTGAACAACACCACTCCCAAAGTATAAGAGGAATCTATAATTGCGGGTTTAAAGGCGGGATTAGGGATAACGAAGCCTTGGGTGTAATCTAAAGTGAATTGTGCTAAATAAAGTAAGCTTGTGTATCTCGGGAGAGTGCAATTAGTATATTACTCTGATTGCTCGGGAGAGATTTACGGTAAGATGAGCGTTCATGATTAATAGAGATGTGTTGGTAAATTTGTATGAGCATAAACAGAAGGGATTCTTTCAATAGGGGAAATCATTGCCTTAGCTTCTTCTCATCATTGTTTACAACCTTAGCATTTTAATTTACAGCTGTTTGATTTACTTGCAATCGTAGTTAGTAAAGCAACCTTCAACTGTGATTCAAACATCTGGAAAACTGGTTCTGAAGAGTTTAGCGGGTCTAAAGATAGTGATTGATAGGTTAACTCTCTGTGGATTCGACCCTGGGCGTAATACTCGGGTTATATTTGCAACGTCCGCAGAGTCCTTTTTTTAGAGGGCATAGTTGGGCGTGATCAGTTATACAAGGGAATGGAGAGATCGACGAGGATGTTACACATTGCATTGGGGCGGGATGGATGAAATAGAGGATCGCTTTAGGTGTTTTGTGTGATAAGAATGTGCCACATAAACATAAAGGTAAGTTTTATAGAGCAGTGGTCAGACCGACTATGTTATTTGGGGTTGAGTGTTAGCCAATTAAGAATTTTCATGTCCAAAAGATGAAGGTGGCTGAAATGAGGATGTTGAGATAGATGTGCTGGCATACTGGGCTGGATAGAATTAGAAATGAAATTATTCGGGATAAGGTGGGCGTGGCCTCTGTGGAGGACAAGATGCAGGAGGCGAGACTTAGATGGTTCGGACATGTGAAGAGGAGAGACGCAGATGCACCAGTGAGGAGGTGTGAGATTTGGCCCTAGAGGGCCTAAGAAGAGGTAGAGGTAGGCCGAAGAAGTATTTCGTAGAGGTGATTGATGGTAGGCTAGAACCGCGTATTTTAGTCATAGTTTTCATTCTAATTACTGCATGGTTACTTGTGTTTGAGCTTAAATGTTAGTGTATTGCACTTATTATGTGTTTCATGCCTTGCAAGAAGTGATTTCGAGTTAAAAAGATATTCGGGAGCTAAATTGAACAAGTTGGAGTTTCAAGTCTGAGTAAAAACCCAAGGGATTAAACCGGGGTAGCGTTTGGGGGTCGGGAGTCAAGTCTGGATGTCAAAACGTGAATAAAACGAATACTTTGTAAAAACTTCACCGTTGCGCCGCATGTGGAGGTGCGGTAGAGTATTTTTGCTACTGTCCGTCAGAACCTGCTCTCTAAACATTCCCACTAATGCCCCGCATGGGGCGGCGCAAGGCAGGGTGCGCCTGTGTGATTTTCTCAGAGTATGCGGCACAAGGCGCGGCACACCTGTGTGATTTTCTTAGAGTATTTTCCTGTTTCGGCTTGGAAAAGGTAGTTTCGCCTGGGCCCACTCCTACAGGGTATAAATACACCAAAAGACGGTTTTTAGGGACTTTTTACCTTGGAACCTTTGAGAGAGCATTAGAGGCAACAAGACACGGGATTTCATCATCTTTCCATCCATTCAATACGCAAGTTTGGATTGTAAAGTTAGATTGATGCTTTCTTATTCTTTAATTATAATTGTGATGACTTCCTCCATGATTATGGAGTAGTTTACCTTAGGGTTTGACGAATATGGTGTTTCTTTGCTTGAATTCGCTTGTGGAGTTCTGAATTTTTGCAACTTTATTCGTCAATTTATTTAATCGAAAGAGGAATATCTTGGTGATTATCTTTGCATTATTTTGGTTGACTTAATTCATTGGTTCTCTTAAGACTTAAGTAATCGAAAGAGCTTGTTGAATTGTTTATTGAATCAAGTTAGGAGAATATTCGTGAGACGTTTTCCTTAGGACCAATCCATTAACACATGCTTGCATACTTCACAATGCTTATATTAGTTCACCTCGTAGAGTTGAGATTAAATCGAGAGAGGAGTCTTGACTACACATTTGAACTAATCATCAAGTGAATTCATGAGAATCATTAGAACATTAGAGTGAATTAAGCGAGAGTTAAATCCCAAATAGCTATCTTGCACATATCCTGTCAAACCCTTATTCCTCACATTGATAAGAAACTGACTTGCTAATCCCTAGTTCTTTGCAGTCAATTGCCAATTGCTTTATTTTAGTAGCTAGACGTAGTTCATAATCATTTAACTCAAGTGTTGATCCTCCTGAATAGCAATCTACCAGAAATTACTTGAACATTGTTTAAATCCAATCCCTGTGGAGACGATATTTTACATACTATCTTTGATTAGCGAGCATCAATTTCGTGTTGTATTTTGCGCTCGTCGGTGATTAGGCAAGATATGGCATTGCTCCAGCTCACTGAGGACATGACCAGGGATAGGAAGGTGTGGAGGTTGAGAATAAAGGTAAATGGTTAGAATAGGTCGCCTAGCGTTGCCCTTGTCTGTAACAGTAGCTTTAGTACACGAGTTAGCGTTAGTTATGTATTTTCGTATTTCTTGATTTATGTGATTACTTGTCGTTGCTTTCGTTTTGGCCTTCTGATTACAATACTCTGTTTTAGTTTTGTATCTTTGTATTTTTTCTTCAGTTTTAGAATTGGTGTGTTGCTGCTGCCCTTCCTTTTATCTTTTCTATGCCGAGGGTCTTTCATAAACAGCCTCTCTGCCTTCTTGAAGGTAGGGATAAGGTCTGCGTACATGCTATCCTCCCCAGAATTACACTGGATTGTTGTTGTTGTTGTTGTATTATAGAGGCTTAGAGAAAGACCAAGTTTATGATGGAACTGACTGTCAATTCCCTGCGGAGTATAATGAAAATGAGCAAATTGCATTTGGTCCTTAATGTCCTAGAAAGATAGCAATAGATCACCGATGACTTTGACACTGTTCGGTTTAACTAATCAAAAGTACCTTACAGGCATCAATTGTTGAAAAACACTTTTGAGTGATTTTATAAATTAGTCACAAGTTTTGATAGTGTTGAAGCTCATATTAAACATATAGCTTACTTTTAGCTCCGCTTCTTTGTTTCAGTATTGCAATCACTAAAACAGTTATAGCAAAGGTTGGAGCTAGAGTGATGAGAGTGAGTTCGGTTCAAACCCTGTATTTATCTTAAAAATCCATTGAATATATATAAAATATTAATTTAGAACCCAGTAACTCAAAACGATTAGAATTCCGAACTCATAAGCATGAAATCCTAGCTTCGCCTCTGGTTGTAGCTCTGTCCAAACAAGTACTAGTATCAAATGCAAGGAGAAACAGGAAAAGGAAAAAAGTACAGAAACAAGCGAACTTCAGATGTGCATAAAATATATTTATGCAAGCGTCAATTTTCTGTTATGCTACTCCATTTAGTAATGCAGTTATTTTTTTAACAGAAAAATTGTTAATTTTTTAGGAACTTGTAATGGCAGACTGCTACCTGTGAGATTAGATCAAGATGACTACCCCAACGTGAGAAATGCTGTTACTATATGGACAGGGACAAAATACCATTTACAGGGGGCAAAGCCCATGAACAGGAGGGTTACTACTCTCAGTCCTCTTCATAGCACTTTATGCATGGTACATGAACAAGCTGCTTCCAACAGAACACGCAATCAAATTGTGCGTTGGATGCCAAGCCAGATGCAGCAACTTGGACTTAAGATTACAGGAAATCTCATTTTCTGAGCTATCTTGTCCTGAAATTATCAACAAAAAGCAATGTAAATGAGATGAAAAACATGCCAGGTTTCAAAGCCAGGGGTTTGGATCTGCCACCAATTGATTGATGAATTATGGACCCGTACAAGGGTAAATACTTGCCCATATCGGCGACCGGTGTTTAAACCAAACCAATGAATGCAAGACATGCATCTTGTTTTCACACATTTATCACTTAATCATGGTTAATTGATATGTATTCTCACTTTAAATCTTAATTACTAGGGTAAAATTCATTGGCTTGGTGTAAACATTAGCTGTAAAATTCACTTCATCATGCACAAGCACATGCATGGCTGTTACTAACTACCTTGACGATAAAATCCTCGAGTCAAGTTGCTCAATGACGACCTTCGAGGCCTTGTAGTAGCTTGAGAGGTTGGTTTCCTACAAATTCAAGGTATAATGAAGCATCAATTAAAGAATAGAAGAAAGACAATAGTAAGATCATTTAGTACGAGGGTTACCTATTTGGACTTTTTCTGACTTCCAGTGTGATGCCATCTTCATTCTCAGATCCACAAGAAAATATACGAAGATGATTGCTAAATCGACAAAAGATTACCAAAATCCATCATATGTATAGAAGATCAACAAAATGAAAGTACACAATTATACAACATCAGTACAACATTTCATATGTTGACATAAGTTAGAGTTGTGATAAACCTGTAAGATCCAGTTGCAAATTGAAGTCCATCTCCATTCAGGCAGCAATCAAACTTATCGAAAATGGCGTCATTTGTATACAGATTAGAAAGCTGCCACACAACATGTATTATATCAGTTATACTGCAAATCAGAAAATACTATCAATCTATTTGAATAAATAGCATATTCACACGTTACACCACATCACCAACTGTTTATTTCTCAGTACAACTCTGAGAAATGTTTGTGATGAAGACCCTCATACCTTAGGGCGGAGGTGTTCATGAATCTTATACGTTGCAACCGGGGAAGTCTCCATGTGAGTGTCCCATAACTATCAAATAGTAAACAATTAAGATATAATTACAGATCCATCTTATGATAGAGAATGTAAAACGTCAAAAGAAGTCAAGGATCAAGGAAATAAGAACCAAACAAAGCCATAGCTTATTTGTATGTCACTCAGAGACAAAGAGAACAAAGAAGAATATACCACTAATGAGAGATGAAAGAATCAAAATGAAGTGGCAGAGAAAAAGGCAAAAAAAACAAAGAAGGTAAAAGCACAAGTCAATAAGATGAATACACTTATAAGGACCCATAAAATGAAGTCACACAAATGTCAGAAACACAGAATTCCCAGATAAATAGTGCATGAATCACCTAATCGAGGAGTAAAACATGTGTGAGAAGCACATATCAATACAACTTCCATCCTTTTTCAATCACTCGGTTTTGTTTCTTGTATGTTAAATTGAAAATTTCATGATTGATTCTGCATTAATTTATTTTTTGAGGAATGTAATTAAAGATCAATAAACTGCATTGGATATATGGTTAAAAATAAGGGTTAGATTTTAAAGATTCTAAAATGATAATTGAGAAAACTAAAAGAAAAGTTTGTTTTAACCCCTCAAACAAAAACGGGACTGAGGGAGTAAGAAATACTTGACTTCTTTTCTTTTCTTGACAGATAGCACCAAGTTCAAAGAAATGCAGGTATGGCAACAAATCATAGCTTAGTGTGCATTATCCAGTAAAAGGATCATCGAGATTGAGAAGACCTTTAGAGTCATGTAATCACGACTTAAGATATGCCTTCCATCCATTGCATACTTCATATCAGATATAGAAGTTATGATTTCAGTGAAAAGTGTTTTAGGGCCACGGCTCCCCCCATCTTGCAATCTGTAAAAGTAAGTTGCAGGTTGTTAAAATAAGTACTGGAAGTTGTGTCAGGGCAGCAGATTAGAAGCTGAAATGCGTCATACAGATGAGAGAAATAATAATAGAGATGGGAATAAAACTCACATTTTCACACTGTGATCACATAGTGCAGATTTCCTCATGTCAACAAGTCGAATGAATCCCCGTGAACTACTATAAGCCAACAAATTGCAGTGAAATGGATGGAATTCTGCTGATGTAATCACCTCTACATAAAAGAATGGCCCAATGAGCATATTTATCCTTTATTAGGTGGCAGCCTTGATAGGGATACACTAGGTTGGTTGTTGTTTATTAGGTGGCAGCCTGGTCAAATTTTTGATGCAAAAAAGAAGCATAGGGTAATGAAATTAATTTAGCCTAATGACTTTATTCTACCCATGTCATAAGGTAGACAAATCATCCTCAAATTTTTTGGTCAAGTCCTCTTCGGGGAGAGGAGTAAAGGCGGCTTCAGATTCCTTCCAAGCATTCTTTTTATAGAGTTAATTCGTTTTTTCCCGCATCCATCTTTGGAATTACAGGATAAACCTAATAAAATAATGGCCCTATTATTCTTTGATTGCTTGCCTCCACAAATCTTTTGAGAAGATGAGTAATGCAGTGCCAGTTGTTCCAAACTTTTTCCGAAATCCTAAATAAGCATGTGGCAACACCACCGACACAGGTCCCCTCCCCCCCCCCCCCCCCCCAAACACAAGTCTGGGGCAAAAACTGTTCTCTTCCCATATCAACCAGACAGGCCCAAGAAGCTTCCCGACCCTCACCCAACTCAACTTCTAAGTTGCTCTGACACGGCACTTTAGATGCCGTACCCGTGTCGACACGACACTAGTATGGGTGTGGGTATGGGATCCGTACCGGATCTGGTCAAACAATGTTGGATACTTTGACCGCGACAGACGGAAAATTTCGAGACGAGATACAATTTGATTCCCAAAATCAGAACCAAAACAAGGGTAAATTTGAAGAAAATAGCATATCTTATCCAAGAAATCAATTCTTTACTTATCTACAACTTGAGAATAAAAAAGAAATCCACACTTTACAAGCAATACATAAGTATTCCACCAAATTTCTCATAATTTAGATATATTGTTAAATTTTTTGAATTAATTTTAGCCGGATCCCCGCACCTGTATCCATACTAGGATCCGTATCCCCGAATCTTAGAATTTACATCTCGAAGGATCCGACCTCTAGATCCGCACCCGTGTCCGTGCAACTTAGCTCAACTTATCCCTAGCATGAATACAAGGTTTATATAGATTTTGGGTACATAAATGTATAACTATAGATATCCTTCAGTTATGTTGATAAGTTTACCTATGAGGCCTAAAGCTACCACCTGAATCCATATTTTGCCTACTATCAATTCTCGAAGTGCTTTGGCATCATATCATTAGTTGGTAAAATATACCTCCATACTTTTGGAGACTAAACTGGAAACTTCAAATAATGGTTAACAGAGAGTAGCACGCATGAGAAAAGATCCAGTAGATTACAGCATATGAAATACTTAGAAAAGACATCAGGGATCACCTGTAAGATCTTCCATGTCTTTTGGCTTCATGTCAATGATGTTGAAACACTGCTCTCTGACATCAAGGTTCCATACGTTTATCCTAAGGTCATCTCCAGAAAGGAATGTCTCACCATCGCTGTAAAAGTATTAAAAACCAGAGAGTTATCTAACGCCTGGCACTCTTTCAACTGGTAAACAGCTTTCACACTATTGAGTTTCTCTGGTACTGCTACTTATAGAAGGATACCTCTGGTCATCGATCAAGCTCAATCAGAAACACAAACAACAAGGGCTGGTCAAATTTCATTTCAAGTGAGCAAGTTTAAAGTTCATAATATTCGCAAGAACAGAAGAATACCTATTGTTTGAGATGGAATTGATGTTGAAATCATGAGCATGTGCATACACACTTCTGCATCTTCTAGAAGCCACATTTGTGATATCTGCAAGCTATTTACAACAGTAGCTGGAATCACAAGCTATAACAGCATGTCAAATGCATATAATTTGGGGAAGTAAATGTAATAAAGAATGCGTGAATATTAACACTCTTCCATGTCCTACATGTGAGGGCAACGTGCCATTCATTTTGTCGGTCCATTCTAGCCTGGTACTATTAGCATGAGATGGTTCACTTTGTCCACTCACGAAACTTTTATCAGCTAAAAGAGAATTCTCTGAAGTCACAAATGGGTTGATGTCCATTTGTTTAACTTTCTTTACTTTCTGTTCCTTGATCTGCAAAAGAAACAAATGAAGAAAACAGTAAATTGATTTGTACAACTTAGTAAGGTTACAGTAGATGGAAACCGACAAGTGGATCTTAGTTCATCAAGAAAGAACACGCCATCCGGGTTTTTTTCCGTAATGCACAGATAAAAAATCAATCTTTACACTCTGAACATGCAATGCAGCTAATACTTAACTTTCACCACAGAGAAATCTTCTTTTATTTTCCCACTGTTTTTATTTTTCATGTGTGGTGTATGTCACAAATAGATGAACATTTAGATACAGTTCTTAGTTCAGAAAGCTGCATCTAACCAAGTTAAGTATCTTAGTCAGAAATATCTTAAAAGATAAAAAAAGATAGTACTACTTCACATGCATTTCTAATTATCAATCTTTTGATGCTGAAAGATAAGGCTCCCGATATAGAATCTTTTATTTGGAGGGGCACCAGAACCCTTTCTTTCTTAAATTTAAACTCGTCTGAAGATTATCGAATGCCACAGGAATTTCATACCTTCCAAAGTTTTATCGTCCTGTCATTTGCTGTAAGAAGAAACAATGATCTATTGAGTTTCGTACACCATCTGATTTTATTAATCTTCTCTTCAATTTCCACGCTCTTCAAATAATCAAACTGAAGAAGATGTAACATGATCAGCACCCAAAGTTCATAACTATCACCTACAGATGAAAAATTTAAGTAGAAGCCTTAAAAGATGTATGCAGAACTAGATAAGATGAAAACCTAGCTCATACCTCGGGTTCATGACTTTGGAATTCCGTCTTATATTTAAATTCAGGATGCTGCCAAAGTGGAAGGTTGAACTGACCAGAGTCACGTCGAGAACTTCTGTCAAATAGACCCTACAAGACCATAAAGGTGAAAAGATTACATGAGATACAAAGTTTAAATATGACACTCAAGAAAGTAAAGAATAGTGCCGGCTGAATTCATATTTACACAAATGATATTTATGAAAATTTTGTCCGCACTTCTTTACCAGTCTGCCGCTCAAAAATTATGACACGTCCACCTTGATCTCCAACAGCAAGATGATCGCCATTCTTGTCAAATTCAATTGCAGATAAAATATCACCTAACATAGAATCTGGTTATGTGCAGGCCATCAAGAAATATTAAAGCAGAAATAAAAGTAACACCAATTCCCTTCTTGCTCCGTTATTTCTTTGGTTCATAATCACTCCTTTTCAGGTGAGAGGGAAAAATAAGGAAACTAGAGCTAAACATCTCTTTGCTGTTTCATTTTTAATAGCTGAAATACAATGAAAAGTTGGCTTTTCCTTTTTCTAGTTTTCACCTAAGTTGCTCGGACTCGGGTGCAGGTATCCGATACGGGGACGGGTCCAAGTATCGGATTCGGCAAAATCTAAACTTTAAGATTCGGGGGTGCGGATCCGAATATGGATATGGGTGCGAGGATTCGGCTAATAAAAATAGAGCTATAAAAATATTGTAAATTTTGAAAGATATTCTGTGAAAAACTTACATGAATATGGTAGAATTCAATCTTTCATTCTCCAAGATGGACATTATTCATTCATTCTCCTAAATCTGTTCTATTTTTTATTTTGAGAAATTAAAATCTCAATTTTTCTCCCAAATTTGTCGATGGACTCTGGTCAAAGTGTCCGAAGTCAGTTGACCGAATCCGGGACGTATCCCGCTCCCGTCCCCGTCTCGTACCGGGACGGGGACGGGGACGGCACCAAAATCGAAGAGTCCGCGCAACTTAGGTTTTCACTATAAAAATATGAGAAATCCCTTTCTATGTAACTGCTCTCCTACCCCAAGGAAACTTCTTTAAGTGAAGTTAACCAAGTTAATGCATAAAACGTTATAAATGTATAAAGTCCTGCACCAGCAGTCACATGCAAAGGTACAAAAAAATCAATGGTAACCAATATTTTTTCCAGGTATAACAGAATTTCAAGGTAAATCTAGTATTAGATAAAGTAAAATGTGTGTGAATGTGGTCCAACATATTCAATGAAATGTAAGAATTATTTTCCATAATATAACCAGTTTGGCCTCAACAAGCCTTCCTGCTTTTTAGCAATCCTCATATCCGTTCAACCTCCCTTCTCATTCAAAGGATGGAAAAGTTCTTCGTCATGCCACATATATAACGAGTGGATTTAATGGATTGTTTTGTGGACAATTCCTTCTTTTTGACTCTATGCTATTGATTCTCCTCATGTTCTCCACCAGCTTCATATAACCAACATAACCAGACATGGCTAACAAAAAAGAGTAAACCAAATACCCCTTGCATTGTGAGAGCCTCATCAACTTAAGCCCCCAATTGAACTTCTAAAGCATAACCTTATTCAATTCAATGATTGACATATCTAAGCATAACAGAAGAATACAAAGTTCCCAATGGCCCTCCATTAAAGGTGCCTTTTTCTCAACTTCATATTCAAAACCTGCTTCTCATTCTTAATCATAGAGAATTGTTGGAAAATTCTATAGAATTCTTTCTGCTAGCATCAACTGAACACTGGACGTTCAAAATTCAGAAGTATCCTTATTCCACAATCAACAACAATAACAACTGCTGGTGCTACTACTACTACTGAGACACATATGTCCAACTGCTAGTGGGATCAGCAAAATATGTCACCTGCTGGAACTGAACCTCCATCCCAGTTTCTAAATCTTCATTTTGCTATAGAAATCAAACAAGTTTACCCTATTAGGCTTCAAGATTTCATGTATAAAACTACAGCATCCAATTAAGGGCAGCAACAGATTTCCTTCCGGCCCTAGACTTGCCTCATAAAGAAAAGACTAGTTCAACTAAGAATATTTCCACTCATATTTTAATTTTAGTTTTAATTTTAATTTTTTATAAGCTGCTCATACTTATGATATATTAGAAACAAATGTTACACATTTCATTCCAAAGCATGAAATACACATAATACTGGAGTTCATTGACATAAAATTTCACTAAAAGTAAAAGAGAGTTTACAATCATGAATATCTTCACCGGGAGTTTGTTCACCAAAAACTTGAGAGAACTTCCATTCAGCGCCCAAAGTCATAGCTCCAGTCAAGATACACCCAAGATTAATTTGAGGAATCTTTTGCGATTCTAACAGTTGAAGATTTGAATTCAGAGACAAGAAGAAGGGATTATTTTTTTCTTCTTTTCTTTTAATTTCTGTTTGGTTACTGAGTTTTAATGGGGGCTCTTTTCTTGTTATCCACTCGATGTTTCCCGGGGAAAAGGAGTTTATGCAATAACTGTTTTTTGTCCTTTTTGTGAGTAACCAAAGGTCGTTGGTAGCTTTTACACGGAGGGCTAATGCCATGTGATGGGTATTGGGCCAGACCTCTTAGACCGTCAGCTCAAGTCCAATTGAAAAGTTTAGCTTTCTGTGGTCAATAACAGAAAGTAATTTCTGAAAAATAATTTGGCATCTTTACCCAAATAATCGCTCACTCAACTGCTTAAACTAAAATAGCCAGTGGAGGTATAATTTATGTATTATATATATATATAATTATATATAATCAGTATACAAACTATGTATATGGCTATAAAATAAGTGGATGTTTGGACATAAGAACTGTGAACTTGTTTTCAGGTTAAAATGATATTTGAAATTTAGAGTTGTGTTTGGACATGAATACAGTTTGGAGTTGTTTGAATTTTTGCGAGTGATTTGAACTGGAAATTTTGAAAAATAGCTTATCGGAGTTTTTCAAATTTTCGAAGTTCAACTTCAAGTGAAATTTGAAATTTTAATGTCCAAACACTAATTTTAAAATAAAAAAATTAAGGCCAAATGGGCCCTTAAAATTTTTTTGGTTTCCCACTCGGTACTCGCATTTGAGCTCGACTATATTCAGATTTGTGCCGCGTAGGATCCTATTCTGGGGAAAGTGCTCCCTACCAAGGATTTTTCTATGAAAATAATCAGGAAGAAATTGACTCTTGAACGGAGTCATTTTTTTTCATTACTATTTCAACTCTTAATTTTATATCGCCATTCCAATCAGTCTTATTATCAATCTTTGATATTAAAAATTATTATTACACATTATCTGATTTGCTAATACTATTACCCATCTTTGATAACACTTCATGCCACAGCTCAACAGATCTTTGTGCCTTATTTTCTAGGGACTTGGAGTTGGGGGAAGCTACTTACCCACTCTTTTACGTCAACCTACAATTATCTATTATGTTAAGTGATAAATTTATTTAACAATTGTTAAGTAATAAATAGTATGTAAAAGACACGTGTATTTATTGGCTTAACGCAACAATCGCCGTTTTTAATGGTTGTTCCGCTTTTCACAGCTGCTCTTCCACACTTCCGAATATCTGGTGCCAAATGTCACCCCTTTCCTTATTTCTTTGATAATAGAGTCTTCGTAGTGATTGTACAAGTTCGTGAAGAGGGAACACCAAATTTGGTACATCTTTCTGCACTTGGTTATTCTTTTGCTTGGTCATTGTCACTAATGAGTATTACAAGCAATGTGTACAGAAATCTACAGCTGCCTTAAAATTTCAATAGCCAAAGCTACAGTTATTTTTGTTCTTTTTTTTAACCCTTTCCTCTGATCCTTCTCCAAGCTAAAATTGCAAGTTGAGTAGTGCATCCCATTCTTTCTCTGATTTTGAATCTGTTAACGATAACTTAGCAGCAAAGTTGAGCCGTAAGAATATCTCTGCCTGGTCAAATGCACTTAACATGGTCAGTTTGGCATTTTCAATGATTTCATGCAGAAGGTCGATCAAGCGACCTGAGGTACTGCTTCCTTCACCTCCTGGAATTTAGTAAACAAGATAGTATGAATTTATGTGATCAAGTCTCTATCTAAGGAAATTACAGTGAAATTCTCCTTACATTCGAAACCTCTACCCATAGATCAAGTGTCTTCAGCGCTTTGCCGGAGACTAGTGTCTCACGAGCTAATGCAACTCCTTCAGCCAGATTCTTAACATGTCCACTCACCAGGAGAGCAGCTGCTGCATTTAGTGCCTGTGAATTTGTTTGATAGATAATGTAAGAACTTTCAAGGTGAAATGACATGATAGAAAATGGAAACAAGTGCGCTGTCAATCTTTTTATAAGGAGGAGCCTTAAATCTGACAACAAGCTACATCAATCACATAAGTTTATAAGGATATTTGAAGCATAACAGACAAAGGAACTTACAAATGCATCAGCAATCGGCCCTTTTTCCCCGGACAGCACGTGTTTGAGCATCTTGGCATTGTAATCTGGACCTCCACCTCGCAAGCTTTCCAGAGTACAACGCGGGATGCCAAAGTCCACTATTGAAGAATAATCTTGTCAGATTAATTTTTTCACAGAGACAATGTTATATATAAAAATAAAAAAAGGGGCAGCCCGGTGCACGAAGCATCCTGCGTTCACGCATGGTCCGGGAGAAAGGCCGCATCCCAAGGGGGTGTGATGTAGGCAGCCTATCCCAAAGAGACAATGTTATATGACTAGTGAAAAACACATTTATCATATTGCATCATTCTTTACTGCAGGGTTCACCAAATACTTAGGGCGGCATTCACTTGTTATCAGTGCGAAGCAATAAATACATCCGGCTTCGGGCTGCCCTTTTTCTGATTTCATGAGTTACTTACACGGATCAAAGGAGAACTTCTCAATATTGTCTGGTGTGACATCAAGGACTAATCCAGGGCCTGCAAAATGAATTGTCATACTAAAAGATATACAAGCAAAGTCAAACTAAAAAGGACAATGTTACCAAAGACAACATATTTACTAGTGTCGTGGAAGGGGACCATACAAAGAGGACTCATCTCATCTAGGCCTTCTGAGTGAACAACCAATGCTCTTTTCATGCCAAATCTCTGGACTGCTTTAGCCATTTTGTGGACCTACAACAAGAGATGTTTCATTCACTAAATGAATGTACACAACACATAAAGAATAACATTGATACAGGTCAGAAAGCTATGAACCAAAGGGCAGAATGAAGATAAGACCAGAAAATTTAGCACCTCAATTCACATAATTTAAGACTACAAGATTCTTAAAGCCACATTCATAGAACAAGTGATATTAGTGTAATTCAACAGTTGAAAATGTACCAGGTCTTCTTTGTAAACTCCAACTACAGCAAATGGCACTCTTGCTGGGTTCAACATAGGCCCCAAGATATTGAACACTGTCTTTACTTTCAGCTTTTTCCTGATAGGTCTGACAATCCTCATTGCTGGATGATATATTGGAGCCATCATGAAACCGATTCCAGCTCGAGTTACACACTCTTTCACTCCCTGAAGCCAGTAACAAAGAATAAATGCATGGTTGTTAGATGGCTCAGCAGTTAAATTAGGTTAATAATTTGATTTGGTGAACGTCACATCTAGTGTTTCTCCTTATAAAGCAAATATTAACTAATGCAATAGCAAACTTCATTTTTAAACCTTCATTTCTTAAAACTACAGCATACTTTTCTCTTTTCATAAAAAAAAAAAATCTTAAAACTACAATAGAATATTAAAAGTCCTCAACTACCAACATTTTTCAGCCAAGAACAGCAATATCACCAACCTCAGGGTCCAGCTCAATGGCAATGCCTAGTGCTTCCAATACATCTGCACTCCCACAAGCGGATGAACTCGACCTATTACCTTGCTGCAATTTAATCCCACAAATTTTTAGCCTCAAATGTCCACAGTTTTTAGTGAAATTAAATAACTTTGGACAACAAAAAAGAGCTCTGTTAACCTTGGCTACTTTTGCACCACAAGCTGCAGCAAGTATTGAAGCACCTGTTGAGATATTCACCGTGTTTGCGCCATCCCCTCCTGTTCCAACAATATCAACCGCGTCACCTAAGCCTTCCACTTGTCTGCAATGCTTTATCATTGCCCTTGCCAATCCCACTACCTAATTATCATCATTAGCTCGATTACTGAAGGAGCGAATAAAGACATTCTGGTTTTGTGAAATCAGATTCATAGGCAGAGAATTGTACATCCAAATGGAAGCTTTACAGTATATTTTAAATTAGGGCATGTTCTTCAAAAAGCATAGATTTTTCTGAAAAAAATTTCATCAGAAAGGGAATACTGTACTAAAATATTTATTTCACCTAAATTATGATTCAAAGGGTATACATAAACCTTTACTAATATGGGAATAGTTAAAGAAGGAACTTACTTCTTCAAAGGTTTCACCTTTAGCTCTCAAAAGAACAAGAAAAGCACTAATTAAAGCTTCATCAGCACCATCCAACAAATAATCAAGAGATTCTTCTGCTTCAGACTCCGTCAAGTCTTTCCCACTAATTAAAGCCTCGATCAACTGAACCAATCAAAAAAAGGAACAAACTTTAATCACAATAAGAAAAACCCAATTCAGCATTGTATTTTTTAAAGAGAAGTTTCCCTTTTTATTACCTCACTAAATGTGGATATGGATGAGTGCTTATTGGAGGAATTGGTCAAAGCATAATGAAGAGTTGAAAACTTTTTTTGGGTGATATTGGCAAGTGGGTTACTTCCAAGAAACAATTTAGTAAGGTCTCTTTTTGCAGAAAGAGATGCAGATGCTGAAAACGGAATGCGGCTATGAAACAGAGCCATGTTTTTTACAGTTTGCCAGATGAAAGGAGGGAGCTTCTGTTATCCAATTTAATTTAATGAACTGAAACTGAATAAACTAAGCGCTTGGGGTGTGGACTGTGGAGTAATAAATATGGGGAAGGAGATTGAGTTCGTGTGGCGTGTGCAGACTGTTCGGTGAAGGGTAAGTCGGTAACAGAAGGAATATCTTGGTATTTTAATTTACAGTTAAATTTAGGAGGGCCCAGATTCTTAAATTAGGGTTTCTGACCTATCTAAATAACTAATTTATTTTAACTTATTAATAAGTGAAAGTTCTACTCTTATGTTTCGTCGTCCAAGGGCAAAATGGTAACTAACATCCTGATTAGCTTTCCACGTGTTAGTAGTAGACAGACCCACTGTGAAACTTTGGCTTCTTCTTGGAAGTAACTTTGGGTCATCTTCTTTTCATTTCTCACTTTCTCTGTCCTCTTCCACTTCCGGCTTCTCTTTTCTGGTGATTTTCTTCTTTTCTCTACTGTTATTTTTTCTCATTTTGTTTTGCAATCTGTACGTTTCTCTGCTTAATCTTTCTGCTTTTCTTCTTTTTATTTTCTCTTCCTTTTCGCTTAGTTTTCAAAGAAATCCCAAATATGTTATTTATTTGTTTCTCCTATTTTCGGCCTTAGCTTTTGAGTTCGTGTCAAAGTTTTCCTTCTTGATTCCAGTTTGTCCGGTGTCTTCTATGATTTTTTATTTCTAGTGATTTTTATTCCGATTTTTTCTTTCTCAATTTGGTTGAGTATCTAAAGGTTTGTGCATGCATATCAAATTGTCAATTATTGCTATGTTTTTGGAGGATGAATAGGTTTTGAAATGCCTATTAAGGATGAAATTGGTAGACATGGATAAGATCATTCTCTGCTTCATAGAGGAGGGGGTTCCCAGCTAACAAGGAAGCGGGAAGAAAAATGCAAAATCTATTTAGCAAATAAAGAAACCAGAAGACTTACATCGTCGGGTACCCTCTGTTCTCTTTGACCTATGGTTCCTTCCTACGGTTCTGGCACAATTTCCTCAAGGTTGTCAAAATATAAATAATTAAGTACATCGAAAAGTCAAGGGGAGTCAACGTGTAGTAAATATACACAAACTAAAAAAAATTATCTAACAAAACAGTATAATTTTCCGGTGAAGGGGTGTCGCTTGACACCCCTGGCTTCAATGTGGCTCCGCCACTGCTTGTGGTACATTGCAGAATTGTTAAAGCAACAAAATATTTGTTCAAGGATGCTAGCAGAAATGCTCCTTGAAAATGAACCCTGAAGATCAATTCTATTCTTTTCAGGTGGTTTTGTTAGAACTACATGTATGTATGTCATATTATCTTTGTCCATGTTGATGTACTTATTTGTTCATAAAATTTAGGTTGTCTGTCCTTGATGTTTTATTATGCACTTAATATTAGGAGTGACTTAATGCTGAAGTGGTCGCGCAACCCAAACATCGTGTTAAGTATTGGAAACAAGCTACAGACTTTCGCTTAATTCTCAAGTTTACATATCGCAATGTGTCTCTTCTTAGCTGCTCCGTGCATTCTGAACATTAATGGTAACTCATGTTCTCTCCTAAATGAGCTAAAACAACAGAAATCGGCAGAATCACTTCTTTGGTGATTGGATCTATGAAGATATATGGATAAATAAGCTGTAGAGCAACTGAAAACATATAATACTAATGATTCTACAAATGAGATTCAAGTGTGTAAGAGAAACAAAGGACCAACCTAAACTTTCTAAATGGTCCAAGAAGATCAAGTTTATACGATGTCCCATCTCTTCAAGATACATAATGTTGGAATATGATTTGGGTGGTAAAAACTGATTTGAGATTAATCTATATCAGGTGGGATCTGCAGGGGCTTTGGATGCCGTTAAAATGTTTCATTATAAGCTATTCTAGATCTTAAATCTCTTTCTATTATAGTTTTCTTAATTATGCCGAGATTTCATGATATTTTGATACAAGAATATGTGCTTGATATATATGTTTAGGCATTTATGCTCATATGACAACCCTTTGGCCTGTTCATGGAAGTACATATATAGATCTTAGACTCAAGTCAATTCTTGAATATTTAAGATCTTTATGTACCATACAATAGACAAGAGGGGTTGCTGTGATGGTAAGCAACCTCCACTTCCAACCAAGAGTTTGTGAGTTCGAGTCTCCCCAAGAGCAAGGTGGGAATTTCTTGGAGGGAAGGATGCCGGGGGTCTATTTGGAAACAGCCTCTCTACCCCAGGGTAGGGGTAAGGTCTGCGTACACACTACCCTCCCCAGACCCCACTAAGTGGGATTATACTGGGTTGTTGTTGTTGTTGTTGTTGTTCATGTACCATACAATCTGTGTAATAGGTACATGAAAGCAATAGAGTAGTAGAGTGTTTTTACGTCCTCTTTTGCATATGTTGTACTAGCCTACTATTTATACGATTGTCTTTTTTCATTTCTATGGAAGGAGCACTATTCTATTGGCATTGGAATACTTGGACAAAAACGAAAAATCACAATACATAATACGCTGGGCCCGTGCATAGCACGGGCAACCCTATCTAGTAACTGTATAATAAACAAAGGTTTGTGTGTACGATGAAAGGTTTTATCGTAAATGTAATCCACTTTAGGGGTAAATTGGTATTCCCTCTTAGTTCATTATCGCAAAACACGTGTACTTTGTGTTTTATGTTTGAAGTTACCACGGAACTAACCCTTGTTCTTCTCACTGTTCATATCTACCAGCAAGCTCTATATTCTTATCTTTCTCCCACTCCTCAAAATTTCTTTTTGTATCATCCATTTACGGTTTCTAATTTTCTAGCTTTTATTTCATTCGTTACTTCTGGTAAGTTTCCCCCCGTTTTCCTTTCTTGCAGTGATTTCTGACCATCACTTCGGAAGTCCTTTGAAATATTGTTTCTTCAATTTTAGTTTTAATTTCTAGCTAGATCTTTTACATACATGTCAGTAACTCTATCTGATCTGCACATGCATGTTTGAGATTGTACCTGGTGCATATAATTTTATATTATTTTGGCTTAATCATCATTGATATATGTTCGTCTTTTGGCACTAATTACTAACTGTAAATCGAAATGTCGATGCAAAAATCTATTGTATTTTGCTTTTTGTTGGAAGATCGGGTCTGTGCTACAGTAACAAAAATTTAATTGGTGATAATATCGGTTTATTTGTAAATGTACTTTCATTGTGTTCTATATGTGTAAATCTTAATATATTTTATAGTTGGTAATATTTTCCATCTCAATTTTTTTTTATTTTTTTACTCTTCTTTTACTTTATTCTTTCGGTTATTTTTCAATTTTTACTCAAGATGGTGAGATTTTAAACTCTGAAAACTAATGAACTCAAGGTGTTCAGCGATATGCCTGAAACGACACAAAACTATTTGGTAAGAATTTCTTTTGATCTCCTTTATATTATCGAGTAAAATAGGACTAACTTCAACTATGCAAAATTTTATATTTCTTTGAATTGGGGAAATTTTTCATATAAGTTATACAAATATAGAAGGCTAAAAGGCAATAGTAGCTTTTTGCATTTTACTTGTTATTTCAGTTAGATGTGTCGCTATTGGTAATTGGCCATGGTAGTAAAGTTGAGATGGTCAAAAAGCTATCACTGATGATTCTTTTTTCGTCTACCTAATTTTTTATTGGCCAGGTATAGGTGTACAAGTAGTAATGTGAAAATAAATTCTACTATTCAAAAGACTTCTCTATGCAAGTAAGGTTACAGAAAGATAAAACTAAATCGCTGAACTTCTAGCTTCAGGCGATGATGAATATTTTGAAGCTCTGGCAATGATGTTGATGTCGGTGAGAAACAGAATGAAAAAATGCCGGTGAAATATCAATATGTTGTATTTAAACCTTTCAATAGTGAGATCTTGGATGCAGTATTTACCATAATTCACAAGGTAAGAAATTTTTGTTGTATTTAAGATATGTACAATATTATTTTTTATTTTTCACTATCTATAGATATTTCATTCCTGTGTTTGCTACTGGTGGATTATGTTATTTTCTACTTATGCATGTCTACTTCTGAATATTTTGTGTCAATTTGGTAGCAAGAACTGGCACTAAAAGGAACTCAATGAAAATAAAGATAGGCTATATGAACGAAATCCTCAAAGGTCAGTAATGCATGCATTTATGTTCTGTCAATAATTTCGGTTGCCTTTATATTGCTTATTTTTTCAACATTGGTGGTAAAATAGCTCAAAAAATGCAAGGTACGAGACTGTGGTTCAATAATAAGGACCTGAGTGTTAACCTGAAATCTGGGAAATAATCAATATTCTTTTACCGCAATGAGACATTGTTGCTTCTTTCAAGGCATACCCCCATGTTGTGTTCTTATTTTCTAAGAAAGATTCAGTTAGTGTTGTCTGCAATGTTGTTGGCGCGGACTTAGATCAGTAGATCATGTTTTAAAAAGAATATGTATATGATGTTATTTAGATTGGTTTTTGGCTTTACAGGGTTGAAGCTTATGGAAAAAGAGCTTGAAACCTCAGTAGCTTTTGGCCGAGTTTGAAGCGATTCACCAAGATGAAAAAAAGTTCAACGATCATGCATTTGAAGAATTCCTGAAATTTACTTGGGTAACTTTGCTAAATGTCACAGTTATGAGGTTAGACTTTTTTGCCACACATTTTGATTGGTTAAGGTGTATTATTAGATTGAATTTAGTTATTTTCTCCTTAAACTTATTGTAGGATCTGCTGAATAAAATGATGTTGGGGGAGTAGTTCTATGTTTTATATACATTTTCCTTTCTTTGAAGGTTATTAATTTAATTTGGATGTTTGTGAAGAAAGATTCATTGTTAGATCAAATTAACTTGAGTGTGCTTGTGTCACTTATAATATGAAAGGGTACTTAACTACCCAAGACAAATAATATATAACAAAGAAAAAGGGGAAAAATATACTTGACTAATGAAAGTTAATGTGACATCAACATGAGTAGTTACTTTAATGTAATTGATGTAGCGATTAAATTATCTTTATAATAATCTCTAAATGATAAAATATCTCATTTAACCTTTCTCTTTAGTGCAATTAATGGGAATATAACGCCGTAGGGGAATGGAAAAGGCGAGATAATATCATATTAACGTATTGATATTGGCACTTACTCAATGTTAGTAATTTGAATAGTGAGCAGTAAAGTGCTTTGCTCCTGTTTATCTTGTGGCTACGGGGAGTAAAGGCTTAAGTTTCTAGCTAAATAAGTACACATATCCTTCTGAAGCTTGAAATTGAGGTTTTCAGAGGTGCCTCTTCTAATTTAACTGGATACTGGTAAGGAACGAAGCTGCACATTTCTTTTTTGATGGACAATTATGCTTTATATTATGTGAATTTATAGAGATGCAAATTTTAGAGAAACCAAAGCGCGAATGTTTGCTGTGAAAGCACTTACATCAGTGTGTGAAATTTTATTCGTGCCAGAAAATCATTAAAAATACATATCTGTTTCTTTTCATTGGCAATGAGGTTATGCAGACATCTTTTTAAGCTTAGGATAGTTATTGTGAAAATAACTGAGAGTCTGTTGGTTTTTGGGTTCGTGAAACTATCATCGATAGTCTGAGAGTTGCACCTATATTCTATGCAAGAGAGGACTCATGGGATTTTCAAGGAAGTTGGAATAAATGGAACTATATTCTATGCAAGAGGGGACTCATGGGATTTTCCTTGGAACAAATGGAAATTGCATCTATTTGAGAGCTTTCACTATTATTAAATAAGAAACAAGATAGTAATGAAGGTGTTCATCATGCTGCAAATAGCTACACATTTCATTATCTAGAGTCATATCTGTTTTACCTGGAAGCAAAGATTTTCTTATCAATTATCTAGAAGCAAAGATTTCTGTCTTCTATATCTTTTTCTTTTTGGTTTTCTAAGAGTCCATTTCTACATCAATCATAACTCACAATTATTTTGTGCAACCTGTAATTGCAGAATAGATATCTGTGTTTGAGAAGAAGTCAGCCACGATGTCAATTAATAAGCACTATGTAACCTTGATGCTAAACTGTATAGTTTAGCTTCAGAACCTATTCGTCAGCTCTTATCCCGAATCCTGATTATTCTGGGATAAACTTGAAAGATTGCTTATCCTCTCGAATCTGTTTGTTGGTTGATATATGTGCCATCTCCTGTGAGGTCATTGTGTGGAGTTCACTTTAAAGTTACTGCATAATCTAGCTTGCTTATATAAAAGTCATGCCTTACGTATGCGTTCAAACAATTTAGTGAATGCTATTTTAAGCCATGTTAAATTTTCACACTGTTATAGAAAGTGAACAAACAATTGTTAGCTATATAGTGAAGTAGGGTTGAAGTTATTTTATTTTTGCAGCTAAACCCCACCATTAGGGAAAAAGGAGTGACTTGAAGGTGCTAAAAGAAGCTCTTGACATAAATTGGGTAAGATTTCCATTTCTTTTTCTCCCAGCCAAGTGTCTGCAAAGCTCACGCCTCTTCGAGAGACTAAATCTTGGTTTATTTTATTGATGGCATTCTCTTCTGGATTCAGAAATTATATTGCATTTGGTTTAGTTATTACTTGAATCCATTAATGTTCTATATTCATACATATTTTAGAATGATGTCACTACAGCTAGATATCTATTAAAATTAATGTAAAATTTGGTAGTTAAATGTCAATACAAAGAGCTATTTAGATGATAAACATACACAAACATGAATATATATAGTTTGAGCTGATGATGAACTTTATTCTCAGTTATGGCTCAGCTACCTAATCAAATACACTTTTACATTTCATTGGTTGGCTAGATATTTTTGTAAAATATATAGTAAATGTTCAAGGGGAAAACATAAGAACTTTTGTTGCCATATGCTTGTGGAGTGGAAGCCCGGCCCCCTCTTTTTCTCTAATTTAATTGCATTTATAACTGTTATGTTGCATATGCAAGCCTTAGCAATAAATACTTTTTGATAATCATCTTAGCAGTAAAGCCTTTTTGATAGCTGCTTTAGCAGTAAAGACTTGATAAGAAAATTTAGTAAAACCTAAAATTATTTTCCAATCACTAATTTGTATCTCTGGAACCAATTTGATATGGAGCAAATTTCGATTTTCGAGAAAAACATGTTGATTCGAATAGGTTGTGTACTGTGCACTGTGAAACTAAATCTCCATTTTAATAGTACGTATACCTTTTGGTTCACTCTAATGATGGAATAAAGCTGGGCTAAATTGACCTGACATGGTTGAAAGTGATAAACTTGCTATAAGTAATAGCCTCCGACATGTGCCGTACAATTTAGATTGAAAATGTGCAAACATGTTGCAACTTTTCATGTGTTAATACGTTTCATTAGTCAAAATACATTCAGATCAAGAAGAAAAGTAACTGAGACCAAATTACTTCTCAACTAAGGCGGGATGGTGTAACCTATTTCACTGAAACTTGTACCAATAGAAGTTTCCACCACCAGATCATTCCTTAAGGTTAGTTGGTATTTTGTTGTTGAAAATTTCAGAAGTTATTTGCTATTGTTTTTTGTGTCTTTTAAATGGTGTGGATACATGTTGTCAGGAAGACACTAGGGTACTGCGGGCGTTGTGGTATTCCCAAGGGGATGCTAACACTTTATGCACTCTCCAACAAGAAGTATGTGTCAATAGATTCACCTATCCAAAAAAATTAGAAACGATGTTCCAGAGTTGATCTATTTCATTTGTGCACTATTTATGAGCATTCCCCTGAAAAAATGTTGAAGAAAGTTGACATTGTCTACAATTCAAAAAAGTTGACATTGTCTATGCCTTAATTGAATAATTGCTTGATTGGAACATATTATGTAACACATGAAGCCGTTAGCTGTAACTACTTAAATAACCTAAGTATTGATAGAATTTGTGGTCATTATTAGCTTCATATAAAAGAACAAGAACTTATTATCCAAATATTAAACAAGAACTTTAGGTTGGCTTTGTCTAATAGTGACAAAATCTGATAGAACTTTAGGTAGTTTGTCTAATAGACAAAGGAAATTTTAGGACTGATGAATGATATTTTAGGATAGGATCTCAACTTCATAGGTAATACCGATTGCGAAAAGAGAAGCGGGACGACTTTCCACTGATGCAAAATGCCTGTTGACCCTCATTCCAGAGAACTGTTCTTCCCATACTCTGTTAGCTTCCCAGCAAAGTTTCAATTGTTCATTTTTCTTGGGTGGGCTGGGGGGTGGGGGGTGGGGTTCCTGCATTATTTTTTCTTGTTTTCTATACTATTGTCAGTTTCTGCTCCATATTTGTATAGTATGCACTTACTTTTCAATTTCTGCATCATATTCTTCTATATTTTGTATATTTTCCTGTATTTTGCACTCTATGCGTCTTCATTCGTGCATTCTACACTTGCTTACAGGTTTTGCTCTTTTTGGGGCGCGTTTACGTACAATTTGCATCTGGGATAGAGTTCACTCAAAATTGTATATTCAACTTTTAGCAACTCTACCTAGGTTTAACATCTTTTTCCTCTTCTTTTCTCCCAGCGAATCTAAAATCTTGGAATTGGACATGCGGCTGGTTTTGATACTTTCATCAAATATTATTGCAAAAAGAAGACTTATAGCAATGAAGGTCAATTGAGTGATTGACTTTTGCCAGAAGTGCAGTTTCTTTTGTACAGTTGCCCTTGCATATTTCATATCGTGTATAACATAGTTACTGAAATGAATGTACATCATTTGAAGCTATTGTGTAAATATCTAATCAACATAATCATAAGTTTCCTTTATATGTAAATGGTAATTATGCTAAACAATTGAAATAAGTATGAACCTTTTTGGTACAACAATGCCGAGGTACAATAATATCGGCTTATATCCGTGCACAACACGGGCACCAGCCATCTAGTTTATATAGTAGAGGGCCCTAAGGCCGGTGACGTGGGGCTCCCATTCAACAGCAAATCCCTTTTCTTGCCTCCACGCTTATTTGGCGTTTTAATTAAAAGAGATACTACCCGCGAATAACAAAAAAAAAAACCCACAATATACAAACCCCTTCAGATGCAACCGCTTCACACCGATTCTCTACTCTCTATTTTCTCACTTTTTATCTACTCCTCCATCTCTTTTGTACCCTTCTCTCCATTCTTTTTTTTACGCCCATGAACTGTTTGAAAAAATGCCGTACTGGCACCTGGAATCTGCAACTAGTTTTGTTCGATCAATAGATACCGGTATGTAATTCTTTCAAACTTAATTTTTACCTATTATGCTAAGCAATTCTAATCTAATCAATGATATATTTGCCTACTAAAATTCTATTGAAAGAGCATAATTGGGATTGGGTTCGTGTTTCTGTATGCAACCAATTAATATTTGTGGTCTATGTTGTTAGTGAATGAGTATTCTCTTCTATGCGAAGTGCCAATGTGCCGATGCCCTATTTTATTATTTTTTCCCATCATTTTAATTTTTTTCCCACTTTTTTGTGTGTTCGCACGATTGCACTGTAATCTTATTTACCTACTCTATTCTAAAAAAATACCACGACATAATTTTGATATCATGAGTAACTAATATATTTAGATTTGCCTACTCGGATTCTATTGGAAAAAACTGATGTTTCTTGCCCCTTGAATTAGCAACTACTGTTGTTGACTCAATAATTCAACCGTTGCACATTAATTAGGAAGTACGAAAGTCGCTTCAATTTTGTTATTGTACGGCAAATATAAGAATAACATACAGCCAAAAATAACTCTATGCTTTGAGCCTGTGCGGGGTAGAGATACCGATATGCTTGACTAATAATTGTATTGCTGTGGACACACAAGGATTGTGAAGACAAATGCCGTTACGAGAATGAGGTGCACTCCAAATAATCTTCGCCACTACAATTTATGCACAATTCATAACTACTATTTCTGCACAATCGATAACTACTGCTCTAAACATTGTTGAATACTATTACCATAATTATTGGCTTAATTAATAACTAAAGGTGTTATTTATCTGAATTATATATTATCATTTTGGTAACGAAGTTCGACAATATCTTTCAATAAAGATTATAGTTTACTCATTAAGTTTTACAATCTACTTTACATTTTTATGTTCTGCTTGAAGCGACATATGCATTTAACATTGCTACAACATTGTAATGACCAGGAGAAAAAATACCCCGGTATAATTTTGATGGACGTGAACTCAATATTACCAAATTTATTATATTATTGCATTTTCGTCGTTATCCAAGTCCTCTTCTTCCCCTCCAAAAGATATGATTTTGGAGTTGAATATCGTAGCCCATCAGTTTCGACCAAACCATGTCTTTTTCCTTTCAATAATGATGGCAATTGCGAATACTAATCTATCTTCTCTCTCTTTCATGAAAAGTTCTCTAATTAGTGCTGAACCTATGGAAAATTAAGGGTCAACAAAATAATTCTTAAAATTGAAGGCATACTAACGTTCATCATTATGAATAGCAAAGGAGAACCTGAAAAGGAACTGCAAGAGCAAAAAGGCACAATTCGGTTTCACCATGGCTCCTTTAATAAATTTGGAAAAGGTACACCCTTTTCTATTTCTGTGTTTCATGTTGTACACATTGCGCAAAGGATACTCTTTTCACTAATTATCATGTTTTGACAATTTGTATATTGGTTTTAGTTGGATTTCTCAGAACCAAGTATATTTATTTGTGCTTGATGAAAGATTGGTTTTTGCTAATAAAAATTGCTTGTGAAAGAGTTGAATAATTTAATTTTAACATAATCATTAGTTTACAATCAAGTGGTAACTCAAGGGGGGAAAAGGTTGGTAATTTTTTTTTAAATCGATCAACAACTAAAAAGTCTATTTAATCTGAAATTTCTGATCTAAATATCTGCTTCAAATATAATATTCTTTACTCTTTGCTCTCTTGGTGTTCTTTAATAGGGAAAATGATTTTGGACTGTTTTTCAGTACATGTCGTCACCAAATTTTCAAGCTTTTGGTCATTTGGCTTCACTTTATTGCAGATTTGATCATAAATTGGAAGAGAATCATTTTTCTGGGTAATTGGACCAAAACATCAACCATATTATCATCATTAGTTGGTAATGTCTTCCTTCTCCACTCTTTATTTTTAGTAGACTTTTTGTATTAAGATCTACTTCTATTTAATTACTTTCTGTACTATCGAAGTTTTGCATATGGCTCCATTAGTTTTTATTCTTTTTGGCTGGCAGATGAGGAGAGTTCTGGCTTGCATTTTCTAACTTATGTTTTCCTTTACGGTATCATTATTGGATACTTCTCTTTCACTAGATCATTCTCAGCTTCTGCTGTTCAAGGGCATCCAATTATGATGCCATATAATGCTAAGCTAAATATAATGAGTCAATCTTCAACATTTCATTAGCCTTTTTTGTTTTCCGATGGACCTTCAAAGAATCTTTTCATTTGTTGGCATTTGAAGCAACTGATTTAACGTATGAATTTAATATTTCAATAAATTCATGCCGTCTATCTCATAATCATGTTGTATTATCCTGGTCCATAGCTACCTAAATAGAGAATTTGCTTTGAAGTTCATTTTTACTAGAGTTTTTTCCATCTTTGGTTTTCCTTTATATTTTTTCGACGAGTCTTGCTTTTCCTCGTAAAACATCATTCTTCATACTACTCAATTGCCTATTCTGCAACATTTCAAAGAAAATTTTGGTTATCATTATCCAGCTTACAACACAAGATATGAAATTTATTCTGAATAATGGGGGAATAGTATGGAGTTTATTCTGAAAAATATCGCTTGATAATGTCATGATGTCCTGGGGTCAGATTACCATATGTACTAGGTTTGCAATTTTTTATTCAAAAAGTTCTGTTAGGTGGCGCAGTTAAATAAATGGAGTATTCTGTCTAATTTCGTATGCCATTATGCAGGTGTCTAAGAAAAACATCTACTCTGCCATAAGCTGCATTGTTCATTATCTGATACCATTCCCTCTATCATTTCCTCTATCACAAGCAGTCCATAATTAACTATTTATGTTCCTTTTCTTTCTTGAAAAATATTTTGTGACTTTATAGATATAGTATTTATTACTAATCCTGAATCATTGAAATGCAGCTCTGCACAGATTAGGGGCATATACACACGAGATGAATGAAGAGGATCACAAAAAATCTGAAGTGGTTTTGAGTATCTCTTCCATACATTAATTGTCATTAGGCTGCAGGGTATGTGTTCTCATGATCATTCAATTAGAAGTTTTAGCTTCATTTTGATGCTGAAGAAGAGTATTTTTGTGTGCAGACCTTTTCGGGAGGCACATACCTCCAAAATTGAGGTTTACCAAGCAAAATGCAAAGAATGGCAAATTTAATTTGGAGGAGTTCGATGAATGACTATTAAGTCATATTTTAACTAGAAGTTGAAAGTCATGCTGAATGCAACAATGGAATTACAAGATCAACAGTCAAAGAATTGGCTTGTATTGGGAAGCAGTGTTACATGCTTTTATCCTACTTGCTTGGTTAAATATGTTTGAAGCACACATTACTTTGATATTAGTAATGAAGACTACGGATTACTACAAGACTAATATCATATAGAAGGTTTCGGGATGAAACAGAAGGAAATCAAGAAGATTTATTCTGCTGGAAAATGAGCATTTTATTTTCTTTCTGCACCTTGAAAACTGAAGGCTGTCTTGTGAACATCTGGAATGAGCTATAGCTGGAAAGTATTTAATTCTACATTTAATTTCTTACATCTCATTCTCAGTGTTCTTTTGACATTCATTTACAGTCCTCTACATTTGCTTTTATTAAGTTCTGCAGGTACAAATTTGTTTTTGAATATAGTGTATCTCTTCTTTTTGTTCTTTCTAGATTTTAAATTATAGGAGTGTTCATGTATTCATTTACAAACAATATTTCTTTATAAAAATTTACATAGAATCAATGCACAACCACGAGAATACTGCAATACTCGATAACTAATGTATACCATTTTCGAGTTTTACAGGCTTTGACTATATAATATTTACTGTTTTATTTATATACAATTTTGTTAATTTTTTTTGGTGATATTGTGAGTTTTGTACCTAACAGGAGGAAACATTTATGTATGTGTATAATGCATCAAAATCGTATCTCTTCTATCTCAATTAAGTTTATAACAGGATCACATGATATTTTTACTATTTTGTTTAATGACCGCGCGAAGCGCGGAAAAATGCACTAGTAAAGTATAAACCCAAGCCTGGTATTACGAGACTAACTTTAGTGTACTTGCGTCGCACATATTTTTGGTGTTTATTAATAAAAAGTGTATAAAATTTAAAATAAGAATTTATTACGTATATTTAGCTATTGACGTCGAGATAAATAATGCAACATTCATTTAAATTTAAAAATAAATAATTACATTGACAAAATAGTAAATGCATAGTAATTGAAATATATTTGAGATAATTGCATAAAAGTACAGTTCGCTTAGGTGCTTTTCATCCGCAAATCCATCATTTTAAGGACCCGTTTGACCATAGATTTTGCCAAAATAAACTTGGGTTTTATTTGGCAAACACATGTTTGGCCATAGATTTTGCCTATATTTTGGCAAAATCCCAAATCCCAAATCCCAAAACCAGCTCAATAGCTGGTTTTGGGCCAAAATCTTTACAAACACTAATAATAAACATGTTTTTCCAAAATAAATTTGGAAAATATGTTTTGAAAACGTATGTCCAAACACATTTTCATCTTCAAACCAAACTTCACCCAAATCAAATTTTTCAAAATAAATTTGGGAATCTATGGCCAAACGCTAGCTAAGTTTCATCCGTATAGCTCACGAAACTCTCGCAATATGAGACCATCGCCTGTGTATAACTTTACATATTTATATGTGATTTTTTATATTTTGCACACAACCAACTTAAATCGATCATATATGATTAAACTTTTTGTAGTGGTTGTAGGATGAGCTTTCTTCTCTCTCATGAAAAAATCCTAAAACTTGACGCCTAAACCTAGTTTCCGTAGCTGCTTCGGCCATTGGCCAGCCTCCTCCTAAGGCTGGTCAGTCGTCTTTACCTCTTCCACAACCCTAAACAACAACCACAAACCCTAATCCAAGCCAAACCTATGCGAAGTTATTACAACCAGCTTCACTAAATGCGCCCATGCAGGTGCAACCCATCGTAACCCTAAAACCTATAGAATATCTCCATGGTGAGCCCATTATTCGTTGGAACAAGCAGGAGGTTCGTCAATCCATTGCGCGACAAGGTTTAAACATGTCTTGGGGAAATTTTCTTATGGTAAGCCTGTGATTCATGATTTACGTAAAGCAATTCCTATTCAATGCGAGCTTAAAGGGCAGTGTTCAGTTGGGTTCATTGAAGATAGTCATGTGTTAATAAAGCTTTCATTAATGGAGGATTATATTCATCTTTTGTCCAAGCCTGCTTTTTCTTTTAAAAATACAAAATGAGATGTGGAAAATGCGTTGTTGTCACGCCCCAAAAACCGAGAAGCATGACCGGCGCTCAACCGGGTAAACCCGACTGAGCAAGCCTGTTAGGTTTCATTCTACCCAAACTAATTCATGAATAAATAGGAGATGGACTCAATTAATCATACATAGTAAGTATTTCATTAACAACTTCCATTTCCTTTCCATTAGCAGCTTAAAACATAATTATCAAAATATTACAAGTTTTATAAATCTTTGCCAAACATCAATATTTGTACTTTAATTCTAATACCCGACACTACCCACAACCTGTCTACGGACCCTCTAAACACAACTGAAGAGTAATGTAATATGGAAATGGCGGTAATAAGGCTCCGGCTATACCTCAAATACAAAGTACATGATGAACAGATGAAACAGGACCCCGAAACGAAGTGGGGCTCACCAAGTCAGCTGAAAGAATGATGCTGCACTAGCTGCGACCAACACTGCCTGCTATAGAAACACCTACATCCCTTTAAAGACGTAGCACCCCCGGCAAAAGGGACGTTAGTACCATCGAATAGCACTAGCATGTATAACTAAACACCATCTAGTTAGAAAGAACTTTCATACAAAAATAAGGAAATCACAAGTATAACTCAAAAGCTTTAAACGATCACAACATTATCAATAATAAAGAATCATACAATTTTCACATCATGTTTCCATAGCCTTTAGTTTGGGGCATTTCACACTATTCATCATTTGTTCACAATACCACCGCTATCTTGAGCGGAGTCCGATCTCGACCCGATCGGCTAGGTTGCCTCATTTGAGACATATACTTCAATCACAATCTCATTTTCCCTTTTTCGGAATTCATTCACAATACCACCGCTATCTTGAGCGGAGTCCGATCTCGGCCCGATCGGCTAGGCCGCCTTACCAAGGCGTTGTTCCCTTCTCATTAATCATTTCGTTTCACATATATCATTTCATAGGCACTTGGGGCCACAACTTATCACATCATTCTTGGCACTAGGCCGCATTTTACATCGTTCCCAATTTCAATATTAGCTTTGCCATTTAGGACAATAGGTGCACACAAGAGCAATTTAAATTGTAAGCATAGATAAGACTTCACGTAGATGGCACAACAATGCAACTTCAATCAAAATTTAAGGTCTAAGCATTTCAATACATAATTCATACCTTTTGCCCCTTTCAAGTTATCAAGATAGCACATTGATCATGTTGAGACACATCTTTCATGCATATAAGGTTACAACACCAATTCATGTAAAATAACAATCAATGCAAGGACCCAAACTTTAGTCTTACTGGATTTACACAAGCACCAATGGAGCTCAATTTCTAAATGACGGGGTTTTAGCCATACATACCTTGTTTAAGCTTTCCTTAAGTTACTACGACGTTTCAAAAATTCTAGCAATTCCAATCTACTTTGAGACATAACAAAATTGAACACAAATTAGGAAGGTATTCATGGTTTCAGCTCATTTGAGCATTTTATCAAATACTAGTTGAGCATCTTGATTTCAAATCTCTTTTACAAGGTTTCCTTCATTCCCCAACCCAATCTTTACTTATTTATGTTCAACAATCTTCCCACAAACCTAATTTGTACATGCATGTATACATAATGCTATTACACCCAAGAATCATACCTTAATAACCCATCTTATGCCCCAAACTCGAAATTAAAGTCTAATGTATAGAACCTTACCTCTTAGATGAAGAACATGTGATTGGGTTCTTTGATTCTTGAAGACTTGAGCAAGAGATAGGTGATTATGAAGCTAGGCTCCTTCTCTCTCTATATGCTCTCAACTCTATCTAAAATCAGTAGAAAATAACCCCAAATGAAGCCCCAAAGACTATATATTAAAATGGGGTCGGGTTATAAAAATAGGAAAAATAAGCCTCCGAAATTGGGTCTGCGATCGCAGAATGGACCGCAAAACAAGAATGTGGGCCACAGAATGCATCGCGAAATAGGTGCCCAAAACTGGGCAACACTGGCCCAATCTGCGACAGATCTGCGATCGCAGAGTCAAAAATGCGACATATTTGCGATCGCAGATTCGACACAGGATCGCATTTTTCCAGCCTTTGGTAATTTGATCATAAATTTGTATAGGAATGTCCAAATGACGAACGGTTTGAAGCTTTGAAAACTAGACTCGGAGACGTTTCATATGATAGGTTGTTCATCACATAAAACCTTATACATATTTAGATATGCTCGTTCAAAGTGTGGACTTGTGCAAACTCATTTGGAATCTTAGCCTATTATGAAATTTCAATTTGACTTAGGCTTCGGCCTTTCCTTGGGCCCCAAATTACTTACCATAAGACTTGTACACTTATTTACCAAGTCCAATTGATGACCAACATGTTAATAACACATAAAATATTATAATTAGCCTACGTGGCACCACGAAATCCTAAATTACTTAGCGAAATTTTTCGGGGCCTTACAGTTGTACCAAGTGGAATCCATGGTGGAAAACTAGTGAGGAAACTCCTGTTGCCATTGCTTGGATTTTCTTTCAAGATTTACCACCTAACTTCTTTGGCAAGGAGTTTGTGTTTTCACTAGCTAGGGCAGTAGGAAGGACACTTCATGTGGATTTGGCTACTCAAAATGGAACTCGTCCAAGTTGTGCTAAAGTGAAGGTTGAGGTGGATTTATTGTCAAATTTTCCTCAAAGGATCAAAATTATAGAGGAAGAGGATGAATCTAGACACGAGGATTTTAAATAGATCAAAATTAGGTGTGATTATAATCCTAAATATTGTAAATCATACAAAAAATAAGGTCACAAAGAAGAGGAGTGTTGAGTTATTAACCTAGAATTGAGGCAGTTTGAGGATCAAAGCAATGACAAAAAGAAAGAACAAGAGATAATTGGCACAGCTGCTACTTCTACAAAGGTGCTATCTAGTGGTAAAGTTGTGGGGAAACCAGTGGCTAATCCAGCTAAGCAGGAGTGGATGCAAGCACGAAAAAATAAATACCAACGTGATAAGAGGGGCTATATTATTGATAACACAAAGGAGAAGGAAGTGAGTAATGGGAAGGGGAAGGCCAAAGTTGAGGCAGTGATTACAAATAACAAATTTGATGCGTTGGAGGTGGAGGAAAATGCTCAACCAATTTTGAGAATTACGGATGGCAAGGAAGATGATAATGTCACTAATAATGTGAAGGAACAACCAACAAAGGAATCCAAGAAGGTGCAAGAACAGGAGAAGATGAACAAGGCTGGGGATTCCACCTTAAATCCTAAGTCTACTGGGATTAAGGTTGGTAACACCGTGAATAAGTTGGAAAGGGTAACTAATACCTTATAAGGAGTCTAGGGCTCTCAATAGTGAAAATAATTCCTTAAATAAAGGAGAGGTTGATGCTAGACGAGTAAAGAAGGAAGCAGTTGAAGTTGCAAATAAGGAAAGGGAGGCAGCTCATAAGGGGAACAATTTGAATCCTACTCCAACTGGGATTCATTCATCAGCTATAAAAGGTGCTCAAGAATAAGCTAAGGATAGTTCCTATTCTTAGTGAGGCAGGGACTGATGAAAGGGCTAGAAAAGAATTTTTGGTACAAGCAAGGAGGAACTAAAGGAACTCAATGTGACAACAAACCATTCTTGCCATGAGATACCATCTCAAACGTATGATGATTCTGGGAAACTGGAGGATATAATAAGGTTAATTCTGGAAAGGCTCTATGGATTGATGAAGTTGAATATATGGAAGCTCAGTTGGTCACAAAAAATACAGCTGAAGGCAAAGAAAAGAAGGACAACAATCAAACACAAAAAATTGGCAGTTTGGAGGCAGCTACAGTAAACCCTAGCAGTCCAAACACTAGGGTTTATGATAATTCGAGCTCTAAGGTGAAACAATCAGTTACATGAGCTGGAGGTGATAGAGGGACTTTAAAAGAACCTGTAATTCATGGGGGATCAGCTACTGCACCATTGCCAAGAATCAGGCCAATGGAACAGTAAACCCTAGCAATTCTGGGGAGATTTTCACCATTGTTGATGGGGTTCCGGTGTATGCATTGAGGAGTGAACAAGTTGGGGATGTCAATATGGTATTAGAGAAGGTTTGATGGGAAGGTTGGTGATCTCAATGGAACAGTGTTTTTTGGGAATTCTGCTACAGTAAACCCTATTTTGGGTTCTGTGTATGAGCTTCAATTCAAAATGATACAGGAGAATCTAGGGATTATGAAGAGAAATTATGAACTAAATGAGGTATCTTTGAGGCCTCGAGATCAAGATGAGCAAGCCATAGTACCTAGGGAGATTGGAGATATTGAAATACTGCCAATGGCATGTACTTCTGGGGATGGATCACCTATGCAGATTCAAATCAATGTGCCATTGAAGTCTCCTTACAAGATTTTACATGATATAATCACTCACAAGAAGCTACTAGTTGATATTCAAAATGGCATGATGGATAAACAACAACATGAAGAAGGGGGTGATGATAAAACCACTACTGGGAATTTTAAAGCAGTGGCAAGGGAAGGGGATTTAGCACCTAGGGCAAATCCTAGAAGTCGAAAGAAAGGAAAGAAGCAAACACAAGCAAAGGAGCCACTGCCACCTACTAGATTCTTGTCCAAGAGGGCAACCTCAACAACAAGATGATTAAAACCTTGATATGGAACATAAGGTCTGTTAAGACTCAACAAGCCTTTCAGAGGGTTATAAATATGCAAATGGAACATGGTTTTTTCATTGTTGCAATCTCTTGACTCAGAGCACCTGAATCTATTCTTTCTGTGTCCCACATCCGCCTATGTTAAAGCATCCGCCCATTCCTCAGTGAAAGGAAATGCTACTCAGGGATCAAAAAAGAAAGCTGGTGCCTCGTCATAAAGACTTTGTTCGTAGAGTAGAGGCCTTTATTTCTTGCTCCTCTCCTTATAGTCAAGTGGCTTTCCGCTCCTACGCGTGACTTTTTGTCTTACGACACGGCATGGTAATTGATCGAGTGCACTTTCCTTTTTCTCTGCTCTCATTTCCCCTCTTCTTATTTGTAAAGTGCCATTCTTTCCTCAGCGCAGTCTGGGCCTTTCTGAGTTAGGGAGGTTTCTTTCTCTCTCTTCGAAAAGTGCTTCTCTGTATTGTCTCTCTCCTTATTCCTTTATAGCAGTAGGGAAGATATAATAGTTGATGCTACGCTTGGGATAGGTTCCTCTTTGCTTAGCTTGGTCTATTCTGGCTAAGCATTCACTCCGCTCTCCGGATGTTGTCATCTAGAAAGGGAGGGTGGAGTTCCGAAATAAGAGGGGGCTGGTTTAGGCCAGCTTCGGAAGCGCCTAGCGAGTTTGCCCCGCTTTCTAGGAGGGATGTCCAGCCAGAGCTAGAGCCAGCTTCGGAAGCGCCTAGCGAGTTTGCCCCGCTTTCTAGGAGGGATGTCCAGCCAGAGCTAGAGCCCGAGTCAAAGCCGGAGCCGGAGCTGGAGCCTAGCAAGTTGGGCCAGGTTGTCAGTGTGCAGTGGGCAAGCTCTTTCCCAAGTCGCCGTGCTGTTTAACAGAGGGAAAGTCAAAGATATGGGGCTAGGAGTGTTCTCAATCTTAGCATTACGAGACAAAGCCTGGGTCGTCGAACTAAAGAATCTCAGCATTGGCCATAAAAATGCGTTTGAAGGCCTGTTTCCGGGACTGATAGGGAGGGGTATAAAACTTGAATTTCTGCTATATCAACCTTCCAAACCAAAAGGGGATTCTGCTACTACTGGGGCGTAGCGGTTTGAAATTTTGAAAATATGGAGAGTCATAGAACGAACATGGTGCGGAGATTGGAGGTGTTGAAAAAAGGAGAATATTGAGATGTTGGAAGATTTTTTAATGAACTTTCCATGATGCAACCGAGTTGCCATATTGATACAACACAGCTACTTGAACGGTGAAGATGCTAAGAGACTTTATTAAGAAATTACTTAAGTCAAGTTCTTGTGCTATATCTCGTTCGTGATCCCCACCTGGGAATCACATCACTGCCTTTTGACTGAAGTTCTTAGAAGAGGGAATGCAAAAGAATTAGACTAGGGGCCTTATGCCAATCTTAATCCTTCGTTCTCCCCGCCCTGGAATCACTAAACTCCCAAGACGTTAAGCTAGCAAGACTAATAGGTTTAGGCTAGGGCGCCAACCCTCACTAGAAGTCAGTTTTTCCCACGTCCGGTAGACTTTCTTGACTTTCACTAATCGAATTCTTAAAGGTTATTAGAATAGGCTGTGAAAAGCTCTAAGAGAGAACCTTACGATATTACTTAAGTAAAGGTGCGTAGCAGTTGTTCTTTCAAGCTCAAAATAGGCCGTCTAGTGCTATATCTCGCTCGTGATCCCCACCCGGGAATCACATCAATTTTTTAATAGCACCCCTCATGGAGCCATTTCAAAAGACAAGGTATAGTCAGAGGTATAGAAGGAGACTGGGAATGGAAGCTGCAATCTCAAATGTGAATGGGAAGATATGGTTATTCTTTGATGTTGTGGTGGAGCGGGAGTTGCTGATTGATACTGAACAACAGATGACCATCAGGGTGTATCATCAAGAGTTAGGTAAGCACATTATGATAACTTTTGTGTATGCAAAGTGTTCCTCATTGGAAAGGCTAGAGTTATGAGATAATCTTTATTATCTAGCTAGTGATATGGAGTTGCCTTGGTTTGTTTGGGGGAGGGGAGGGGAGGGGAGGGGAGGGGAGGGGATTTCAATATGATTCTTGGTGAGGATGAAAAAATATGAGGATTGCCAGTGTATCCCCTAGAATATGAAGATTTTGCTTTTTGTATTAATTCTTGTGGAGTGTTTGATCTTGGTTATAAGGGCAGTCCTTTCACTTGGTGGAATGGAAGGCCAAATGAAGAATGCATTTTCAAAAGATTAGATAGAATCCTTGTGAACTTGCCTTTCCAAACTTTGTTTCCTAATATAGAGGTGGAGCATTATCAGAACATGCTCAGATCATGCTCCACTCTTGATGAGTTGTGGAGAGGAGGCAATGCAATTTGTTAAACCATTCAAGTTTTTGTATTTTTGGACGAAACATGACACCTTCATGGAGTTTGTGAGGTAGAATTGGATGGGTGACATCATAGGGGATCCATTTTTGATGTTCAAGCAAAAGCTAAAAAGGGTTAAGATTGCCCTTTCTAAATGGAGTAAACTCACCTATGGTAATATATTCAAGCAATTGGCTATTAGGGAAGATGTGGTTAGAATCAAGAGATGTTGTTTGAAGAAGCACCAACAGTGGAGAATAGAATAGTACTTCAACAAGCTCAAGTTGAGTTGAAGAAGTACTTGAGCATTGAAGAGCAGTATTGGAAGCAAAAAGCAGGCATGAAATGGTTTGAAGAAGGGGTCAAAAATGCTAGATTCTTTCATAATCATGTCAATGGTAAGAGGCATAAGCTCCAATTGAAAAGGATCCAGAAGGGTGATGGTGCATGGATTGAATCACAAGATTTGATGGCTGATGCTGCAGTTGATTTTTTCCAGAAACAGTTCACTAAAGAAGATGATACTACAAGCTTTGAACTTCCAAACAATGTGCCTTCAATGGTGACAAGTGAGCAGGATTTAGAACTTTGTAGAATTCCTACTAGAGAGGAGGTGAAGGAAGCATTTTTTGCATTAAGTAGTGAGAGTGCAAGTGGTCCAGATGGATTTTCTGGCCTGTTCTTTCAAGCATGCTGGGATATTGTAGGGGAAGATGTTTGTAATATGCTGACATTGTTCTATGAGGGAAGCTCTTTGCCTAAGTCTATAACTCACACAAACCTTGTCTTGCTGCCTAACAAACCAAGGGTCCAAACATTCTTTGATCTTAGACCTATAAGTTTGAGTAATTTTATAAACAAGGTGTTCTCAAGGGTGGTTCATGACAGGCGGGAGAAGATACTGCCTTCATTGATCTCTTCAAAGCAATCTGGCTTTGTCAAGGGAAGAAGTATTTTTAAGAACATTTTGCTAACACAAGAGATTGTTACAGATATAAGATTGAGGGGAAAGCCTGCAAATATTTTTATAAAGCTGGATATGGAAAAGGCATATGATAGGGTGTCATGGAAGTATTTGATTCATGTGTTAAGGAAAATGAGATTTGTAGAATGTTTTATCACTATGGTATAGAATTTGATTGCTAACAATTGGTATTCTGTCATGGTTAATGGACAAGCCTTAGGCTTCTTTCATTCAACAAGGGGTGTAAAGCAAGGGGATCCTCTATCTCCAGCTTTGTTATTCTTTTAGCATAAGTATTGTCAAGATCATTGAACAAACTATTTGAAGACAAGCAGTTTAAAGGATTTGGCATGCCTAAGTGGACTGATCCATTGAACCACTTAGCTTATGCTGATGACACTATCATTTTTGCCTCTGCTGATCCATACTCCTTACAGAAGATTGTTGAGGTTTTGGCTTAAATATGAACACACTTCTGGCCAGTTGATCAACAAGGCAAAGAGCTTATACTACATGTATGCCAATGTTGCTGGAGCTTTGGTGAATACAGATACAGTAGAAATCATCACTGATTTCTCAAAGGGTGAATTTCCTTTTACTTATCTTGGCTGCCCAATCTTTTACACAAGAAGGAGGAAGAAGTATAACAATGATTTGATTCAGAAAGCAAAGGCAAAACTGCATTCTTGGAAAGGGAAGTTACTGTCCTATGGGGGGAAAAGCTACACTAATCTCTAGTGTTCTGCAAAGCATGCATACATATATACTTTCTGTCCTTGATCCACCTAATAATGCGCTTGATCACTTACATAAAACATTTGCAAGGTTTTTCTGGAGCAATAAGGAAGAAAGCAGAAGCAAACATTGGACAAAATATGACAACCTATGTCTTCCTAAGGAGGAGGGGGGAGTAGGTTTTAGATCCTTGATTGATGTTTCTAAAGCCTTATTTGATAAGTTGTGGTAGAGGTTTAGGACTTCCAAGTCCCTATGGTCAAACTATATGTGGAACAAATATTGTAAGAAAGAAATACCTACTGTAGTTCAATTTAGGGGAGGCTCACATGTTTGGAGGAAAATGTTGGAGTCAAGGGAAGAATTTGAGCATGAAATTTTGTGGGAAATGAATAGGGGGTCAACCAATGTGTGGCATGAGAATTGGACTGGCTTAGGGGCTTTATATCATGTTGTCCCTCTAGAGTTTCACATTGATGAAGAACTTCAAGAGGTGGCAGATTTGAGAGAGGGAGATGATTGGAATGTGCAGCTCTTGGAACAATCTTTTCCTATGGATATTGCAGATCACTTTAGGCAGGAAGTTCTATTTGAGGAGAATGATGAATATTGGGACACATCTAAGTGGATGCCTACAGCTTCATGGAGGTTCATAGTAAGTAGTGCATGGCAAATTATGAGACATAGAGCTCATGTTAATCCTGAATACAACCTCTTGTGGACTAAGGGGTTGCCCTTCAAAATATCATTCTTTTTGTGGAGGCTATGGAAAGGCAAGGTTCCTACTGATGACATATGGAGAAGGAGTAGGCACATGGTGGTTTCAAAATATTGGTGCTGCATTCAACCTCATGAGGATTCCTTCCAACATTTTTTTCTAACAAGTTCAACTGCAGATAGGATGTGGAGAACTTTTATGCAAGCAGCAGGTATAGTATAGAATCTTGTCCAAGTTCATCAAATTATAAGGGTGTGGTGGAATGTTGATTGCTTCCCAAAGCTCAAACCTTTGTTCCATGCAGCTCCAACAGTAATAACATGAGAGATTTGGAAGAGGAGAAACACTATGAAATATGAAGGTGCAGTGTCATGTAGTAGGGTGATCCATGAAGTGAATAAGACATTGCATAACGTAGCAAGGGTAAGGTACCCTTGGTTGAAACACATTCCATTACTATGTCCAGGCCTGATTAGATTCTTTGAGGGGTATAAACCATATGTTGTAACCAAGAGAGTGGCTTGGCAGTCACCTTATGATGGCTGGTTCAAATGTAACACTGATGCTGCATCAAGGGGCAATCCAGGACCAAGTTCTTATAGCTTTTGTGTGAGGAATAGTGCAGGAGATTTGGTGTTTGCTAGGGTAGAACAGATTGAAGATACAACTAACATTGTGGCAGAGGCTAAAGAAATTGTTAAAGGGCTATCATTTTGTGTTGAACAACAGCTACATCCTCTAATTGTAGAGACTGATTCTCTAGTAATGAAGAAGATCATTGAAGGTGAATAAGAAAAACCATGGAATATTGGAAAAGAGGTGAAAAGGATCAAAGGGATTAGGAGAGTTCCAATGTGATATTCCAGCATGTGCTGAGAGAGGGCAACACACTGGCAAACTTTTTAACTAACTTAGCTTTTTCTTTTGCAGGTATAGTAAAATTTAGCTCAATCTCTGAATTATCTAGTGCAGGGAGGAGATTACTCAATCTTGACATGGCCCATATCCCTAATCTTAGGGTGAGGGTAGCAAAGAGGAAGGCTCCAGATTAATGATTATAGTTGCTCACATATGGCTTGAGCTTGACTGCTGTTCTATTGTGCATAGTGTATGTGTGGTTAGGCTATTTCTCAGTGGTATTAGCATGTAATCATGCTCATTCTGGGGGTTGTTTAACATTACACATATTCATGGAGTCAAGCAGACATCTCATAGGGTCCAATATAATTTCAAATGGTAAGATTTTCCTGCTAAGTGTTTTGTGGTGCTGCTGTATTTGTTCACAGAAATATAAGGTTGCACATATGATCAGCCTCTTGATTTATGAATTGGTAGTGTTGACATGTCAAATGGAGTGTGTATATTCTCATGAAATTCTACACAAACTGATGCTTGGATATGCTCTTGTAATATTCAGTGTAGTGTCCTATCATAGTCCAGTGGTATTACTGTGTATGCGTGCTCAATCTGGAGATGAGAATGCACTATACTGTCCCTATAGTTCAAGCAAGCAGTTATGTCTCTCTTCTACATTCATGAGCTTCTTCTACAGTCTCAAAGTTATAAGGAACACAAAGGTGAGGAGGCATTGCTACACATGGTTCTTTCAATCTTGGATAGCTTCATTTCAATGGTGTAATTGTTTGGAGTCCATATTTACCTTGTCCATTAGGATCATATCCTATAGAATGCATTACCTGGCGCCTGGTGATAGCTTGGAGGTGCTACTTGGATTGCCCTTGGTCATTGGATTCACTTACACTACCTCATGAGGCATATATCCCATTCCTTTGTAATAGATAGATTAGTTTTACTTTTGTTAGCATTAGCTAGTAGCAACAGTCATTTTCTACATTTCCTCGGACATATTGTAATTTTGGACCCAGATTTTGGGATTATTATTTATATATTAGCCACTAGGCAACCTGCCTAGTGGTATAGTTGCTTTAAAAAAATCGATCGTATACATTCCTATTGCAACTACAATAGTGCAAACCAACTATAATGCAACTTGAAAAAAATTTAAATTTTCTTCTTTCTCAAGTTCTAAATAGCAGAAACAAAAAGAAATAAATAATAAAAATTGAAAAAAATTGCTACAAGTTCGCAGTTTGGTAGAGGAATCAACAAAAAATTGACTTTATACATTGATTGTTCGAGAAAAAGTGAGAATAAAATTAATTTCAGTTTTAAGTCCACATATGTTGTGCATGTGTAAAAATGTATAACTTTGAATAAATTCGTGTATGGAATATATAATAATGTATTCCAGTATTTCACCAACACAGAAAAGCAAAATTAGCTTTAACTGCAGATGTGATAGAGGAACTTACTTCAAAAAGAAAGACCATTGCGCCAAAGTCGAACAGAAATCGCGAATAGAAAGAGCAATGTTGTGTAACACTATTTACACACCTAATATACAATATTATACACTTATTATAATTTTGTATAATATTGTACAATGATGTATAATATTGTATACGAAAAATGGATTTTACCTTCAATTTTCTTTTCAACTGGTATGATTCTCAAAACTAACGTTAATCATGCTCAATCAACCCAGTACTCTAGATTCAAGTTACTAAAAGCTTTTTCAATATTTTTAGCTTCACCCAAATAATTTCACTGGTACTAATCAACACCCATTTAATTTCTTCACCAAAATACATCTTCCTCAGGTCTGTTAAAAAAAACTCATAAATTGGAATAGGCTTAAAGTCTCAGTCCAGAACTTCAATCTTGAAGAGATTTCAACAGAAATCATGAGCCCAGTTCGACTTTTCCAGTCCAGAATTTCAATCTTGAAGAAATTTCAACAAAAACCAAGAGAGTAGTATGAGTAAAACCTACCCAATGTACTCCATAAATGTCGAGCCTAACATTGACAAGTTAGTGGCGAGGCTATGACAAGACACCTACGTAAAAACCCTTTACAAGTATATATAAAGCAGCAGAATAACAAGAAGAACGATAGAATATTAACTGGAAAGCGAAATGCGAAAGGCAAAATATCATAAAAATGGCAAGTGCAAAATCACAACTATTATCTTCCAAAGTATGCAATAGAATAACCAAGTAGATCACCAGAATCAGAAATCAAATAAGGCAATGATAGGAAAATGGCACGACATCATCCTTCATGCTTTTACTCTCGTCCTCACCATGTGATACCATAAATAAAATAGCACGACATCATTCTTCGTGCTTTTACTCTCGTTCTCACCATGTAATATCATAAATATAATAGCACGGCATCACCCTTCGTGCTTTTACTCACCAGCACAGCATCACCCTTCGTGCTTTTACTCTCAAATCTCTCAATGTATGATAATGAATGCAAATAAGGTACGACAACACCCTTCGTGCTTTTCTCTCTTTCTTACCATGAAATAATATAAATCTGAATGATAAAACAAGACGAGGAATAAATTTCACTTCGAATATGGTGTCATGATATCAAACTTCAAACTCCAAAATATCCAACATCTTTAAAATGAACAATAAATACGAAACGAATAATTAAAATGAGTAATGATCTAACCTAATCATGAATAACATAATTAACAGGCAATATAATACAAAGAAACAATTTCCACCCGCATTTTTTAACCCAATGACAACGCATAAGTACTCGTCACCTCGCATATACGATGTCCCCACACATAAAACACGTAGCAATTAGACCAATAAGTCCTAATCCCTCAGGTCAAGGTTAACCACGACACTTACCTCACTCCGCAACCAAATCAATGCCCAACTGCGACTTTTCCTCTAGAATTAGCCTCCAAACTAATCAAATCTAACCAAATACAGTTCAAAATAATTCAAAATAAGATTTAGAAACTACCCATTAATGAAAGAGGTTCAATTTTGATCATTTATAAAAAAAATTAACAAAAGTCAACCCTAGGCTTGCTTGGTCAAAACCCGATGTTCGGACCAAAACTTGATTACCCATTCGCCCCCGAGCCCAGTTATGTGATTGATTTCTAAATCTGACCTCAATTTGAGATCTAAATCTCAATTCTAAAATAATTCCCAATTTCTATCCAAATTCCTAATTTCTACCATGGAATCCTAAATTTGATGATGAAATCTCATGAAAAGTAATAGGTAATTGAAATGAAATGGATTAAAGTCACTTACCAATGAATTTGGAAAGAAAATTCTCTTGGAAAATGTCACGAGCCAAAATCCACTAAAGGTCGTGATGGTACCTAACACCACCGTCAGGTAAGCCAATGGTGAATGATTAACTTAATTACCTATTTTAGTATTTTGAAATAAAAATTTTCATCGATTAAATAGTAAGAAATAGAATTTACAAGGTAAATGATAATATTTTCACAACTACAATAATGAAAAAACTGTAAGCACCCCCAAAACCCGGTGTCACAAGTGCATGAGAATCAACTAGAAATTATAATAAAATACAACATCTGTCTGGAATACAAAGTAGAATGGAGAACATAAATAACTCTGATGGAGACTCTGCAGGCTGCGGATCGTAACATGAAATGCAACTCACAGTAAGTCCCCGCAACATCCGCGCCTCTATACCCAAAAGACCACCAGACATATATGTACCTGCACAAAAATGTGCAGCAAGTGTAACATGCGTACGTAAATCAGCGCGTACCCAGTAAGTATGTAGCCTAACCCCATAGAAGTAGTGACGAGGGGTCGACATCGACACTTACTAATGGCCCAATAAGACAGCTACAATAAGAAGTAAACAGATATGGGGCAGAGTAAACAAATAAAATAAACAAGTGTAAATACGTGATACAATCCTCCTCTCTACAATAGACTCAAGCTCTCAATTAGAAATTACCTCCTCAACCGGAGCATATATATATATATATATAATGGACCTCACCGGATAGGTTGTCAGAATTCAAATCAGGAAGACTCATAGATACACAGACTTCTTGTCAAATATTACGCACGATTCCATGAGAGTATTTTATAGAAATACCAAGGTGTACGGCCCGATCACATCATAATCTGTGTACTGCCGAGGGTCGAAAGGAACGAACCATAGATGCATCTATTATACTGCCGAGGCGAACGACCCGTTCCCATGAGAATGTGGTACATAATCCTGCCGAGGCGAATGGCCCGATCCTATTAGAATAAGAAGCTTTAACGGATCCTTGACCCTACTCACGAATAAACGTGTGAGTTATAATTTTAAGGAAAACCTTTCGATGAAAATGTATAGCGCGGGAGAAATCCGTAAGAGGAACACAATTATTCTACGGCTAATCATGATACCCGTCAAATCTACATAATAGCAAGTCTATCACTCTACGCACGTCTAGTCTCAAGTCGTAATGCGAAATAAAGGAATTAAACGAGCAAAGATAAACCCCTATAGTACAAGTGTGAACCTAAGTCTACCTAGACAATAACATGAATCTAACTACATATAGACTCTCATCACCTCGTGCGTATGTAGCCCCCGCAACAAGTCACACATATTAAATACATCACCTAGGGGTAGTTTCCCCCTCACAGAGTTAGACAGGAGACTTACCTCGCTCCGAAGCTCCATAACCGGCTCTAATGCCGCTCTAACACCTCAACCGGTGCCCGTCGCTCCAAAACTAGTGAATCAATGTGCAAATCCATAAATATATACTCTAATACTCATTATAAATCAAATTATAACAGTTTCCAACTCCGCTCAAAAAATCGATAAAGCCAATCCTCGGGCCCACGTGCCCGGATTCTGAAAATTTTCGAAGATAAACATTACCCATAACATTACTAACTCAAATATATAATTTATTCCCAATTCCATGCCCAAATTCGCGGTCAAAACCCAAAATACCAATTTCTAGGTTTCCTTCAAAATCTCACAATTTCTACCAATTTCCATGCTTGAATCCATATAAAAACCATGTATTTAACTCACAATATGGAGAAATCACTTACCCCATAATAGTTGATGAAGATGGCACTCCAAAATTGCTCCAAAATCGGCTCCCATGGACGAAATGAAGTGGAATTAAGCCAAACCCTTCGTTATAAACGAACATTGCCCAGTTGACTACCGCACCTGCGGCCGCTTCACCGCATCTACAGTCTCGCAGGTGTGGCCAAAAACTCACACTTGCGCATACCCTCTTCCCAGCACAGCTCCGCACCTGTGATGCCAAACGCACCCCTGCGGTCTTTTACATGCGGAGACCTTCCGCTTCTGCGACTCCAGCTGCCCAGCTCGTATTCCGCTTCTGCGGAGCTTTCCTCGCATTTGCGGGCTCGCAGATGCGGAAAAATCCTCGCATCTGCGGCTATCCAACCTCAGCCCATATGTCGCTTCTGCGACCATATTGCCGCACCTGCGGGCTCGACCTGCAGCCCTTTCCACACAGGTGCGATTGCACCAGATATCAGCTTCCTCAGCACTTCTTCCAAGTCCAAACTCGATCCGTTGATCATTCGAAATCCACCCGAGGCCCTCGGGACCTTAACCAAATATACCAGCACATCCCAAAATACGATACGAACTTAGTCGAAGCCTCAAACCACGCCAAACAACATCAAAACTACAAATTGCGCATCGATTCAACCATAATGAACTGTTGAACTTCTAACTTCCACATCCGATGCCGAAATTAAATGACGTCCGATTGACCGATAATTTTGCACACAAGTCATATTCGACATTACGGACCTACTCCAACTTCCAAAATAGGAATCCGAACCCGATATCAAAAAGTCCACTCCTGGTCAAACTTTCCAAAAACCATCAAACTTCCAACTTTCGCCAAGTGACCGCGAAATGACCTACAGACCTCCAAATCCACATCCGAACGCGCTCCTAAGACCATCATCACTATACGAAGCTATTCCCAGGCTCGTAATCTCAAACGGACATCGATAACATTAAAATACACTTCAATCCAAATTTACGAAATTCTTCCAAAATGCCAACTTTCCACAATAAGTGCCGTAACGCTCCCGGATCATCCAAAACCCGATCCGGATATACGCCCAAGTACAAAATCACCATATGAACCTATTTGGAACTTTCAAATCCCGATTCCGAGGTCATTAACTCAAAAGTCAAATCCTAGTAAATTCCTCCAACTTAAAGCTTCCGAAATTAGAGATTCTTTCAAAATCGACTCTGAACTTTCCGAAATCCAATTCCGACCATACATACAAGTCATAATACATTAGTGAAGCTACCCAGGGCCTCAAACCACCGAACAACGTGCTAGAGCTCAAAATGACCGGTCGGGTCATTACAGAAAATATCATCTAAAATGATTTGGGTTGAGAAATGGTATAAAATAAGCTAAGTCCCGATTTTCCCTATTTTACCCAGCTGCGGATGTCGTAATTGCGAAATCATGTTCGTAATTGCGAACATCACAAATGCAAGACAAGGATCGCAAATGCAAACCCTGTCTCAAAAGAGCAAAAATCGCAAATATGACAAATTAATCGCAAATGCTAATAACCAGCTTTCGCAAATGTGACCAATATCTTCCCAATTGCGAAGAAGTCCAATTTTGCCAAGCATCGCAAATGCAACCCAGTGATCGCAAAAGCAATCCTGAGCTGTTCACAATTGGGAACCAATTCCTCGCAATTGCGAGGTTACCCCCTCCCAGGCGCTGCTCGCAAATACAAACTCTTGTTCGCAAATGCAAGGCTCGCAATTGTGAGATTTGCACCAGAACACCAGAGCTGGAAGAACACCAGCTGCCTTCAAACCATCCAAACTTAACTGAAACACGTCCGAAACTCACCCAAACCCCTCGAGCTCCAAACCAAACACATATACAAGTGTAATAACCTCATACCAACTTGCTCGCGATCAAAACATCAAAGTGACACCTAGAACTACGAATCGAACATCAAAATGCATGTAATTTTCAAAGAAACTCAAAAACATTCAAATTCACAACCAAGAGTGTGAACCCTACCAAATCAACTCCGTTTTGCATGAAATTCTGCAGACAAGTTTTAAATTGTAAAATAAACTTATACCAAGTTTATAAACTGAAATGCAAACCTGGTAGTAACAAAGTCAACCTACGACAAACCTAGGAAATCTTTAAATCTTCAAATTACTAGTTTTTAACAAATTACGTCAAATTAAGTTAGGGACTTCTGATCTCAATTTCGGGCATACGGCCAAGTCCAAAATCACGATACGGACCCACTGGGACCATCAAAATACTGATCCGGGGTCGATTACATAAAATATTGACCGTAGTCAACTCAAGTTATTATTAAAGCTAAAATTAATTTTTCTTCAATTTTTTCACATAAAATCTTTTTGAAAAAGATACGGACTGTGCACGCAAATCAAAAAATACTAAACGGGGCTAATACAGGTCTCGAAAAACAGAAATAAGGGCCAAAACTCAAATTGACCTATCAGGTCATCATATTCTCCACCTCTAAACAAACGCTCATCCTTGAACGGACATAAAAACTACCTGGACTAGTTAAACAATGGGGGTATCTACTCCGCATATCGGGCTCGGACTCCCATGCAACTGCTTTGATCAGCTGACCTCTCCACTGCACTCCAACTGAAGGATAACTATTAGACCTCAACTTTCGGACCTGTCGTGATAGAATGGCCACCGACTCTTCCTCATAAGTCAAATCCTTATCCAATTGGACTGAGCTGGGTGGAAATGCAAGATTTTAGGAAACCTAACCAACTCACCGGTCGGGTCATTATAGAAAATATCCTTTAAAATGATTAAGGTTGAGAAATGGTGTAAAATAAGCTAAGTCCCGATTTTCCCCTATTTTACCCAGTTGCGGATGTCGCAATTGCGAAATCATGTTCGCAATTGTGAACATCGCACATGCGAGATAAGGATTACAAATGCAAACCCTGTCTCAGAAGAGCAGAAGTCGCAAATACAAAAAATTGATCGCAAGTGCGAATAACCAGCCGTTGCAAATGCGGCCAATATCTTTGCAATTGCGAAGAAGTCCAATATTGCCAGGCATCGCAAATGCGACTCAGTGATCACAAAAGTGATCCTGAGTTGTTCGCAATTGGGAACCAATTCCTCGCAATTGCGAGGTTACCCCATCACAGGCCCTGCTCGCAAATGCGAACAAGCCTCGCAATTGCGAGATCTGCACCAGAACACTAGAGCTGGAAGAACACCAGCTGCCTTCAAACTATCCAAACTTATCCGAAACACGCCCGAAACTCATCCGAACTCCTTGGGCTGCAAACCAAACACGCACACAAGTGTAATAACATCATACGAACTCTCTCGCGATCAAAACACCAAAATAACACCTAAAACTACGAATCGAATATCAAAATGCATATAATTGTCAAAGAAACTCAAGAACTTCCAAATTCATAACCAAGATTCCGAACCCTATCAAATCAACTCCGTTTTGCATAAATGCTGCAGACAAATTTTTAAATAGTAAGATAAACTTATATCAAGTTTCGAAACTGAAATTCAAACCTGGTAACAACAAAGTCAACCTACGACAAACCTAGGAAATCTTTAAACCTTCAAATTACTAGTTTTCAACAAATCACATCAAATTAAGTTAGGGACTTCCGATCTTAATTTCGGGCATACGATCAAGTCCAAATTCATAAAATTGGACCCACCGGGACCATCAAAATACCGATCCAGGGTCGTTTACATAAAATATTGACCATAGTCAACTCAAGTTATTTTTAAAGCTAAAATTTATTTTTCTTCACTTTTTTCACATAAAATCTTTTTTGAAAAAGATACGGACTGTGCACGAAAATAAAAGAATGCTAAACGGAGCTAATCGAGGTCTCGAAAAATGGAAATAAGGGCTAAAACTCAAATTGGCCTATCAGGTCATCATATTCTCCACCTCTAAGCAAATGTTCATCCTCGAGTGGACATAAAAAACTACCTGGACTAGTTAAACAATGGGGGTATCCACTCCGCATATCGGGCTCAGACTCCCACGCAACTGCTTCGATCGGCTAACCTCTCCACTGCACTCTAACTGAAGGATAACTCTTAGACCTCCACTTTCGGACCTGCCGTGATAGAATGGCCAACGACTCTTCCTCATAAGTCAAATCCTTATCCAATTGGACTGAGCTGGAATCTAATACATGGGACGGATCACCGTGATATTTCTGAAGCATGGAAACATGAAACACCGGGTGAATACATGCTTGTAGGACACCTCACCTACTCCCTCAAGGATCTCAAAGGGTTCGATATACCTAGGGCTCAACTTGCCCTTCTTCCCGAACCTCATCACACCCTTCATGGGTGAATCCCAGAGCAAAACCCTCTCTCCAACCATGATTGCAACATCACGAACTCTTCGATCAACACAACTCATCTGCCTAGACTGCGCTGCACGAAGTCGATCCTGAATTATCTTGACATTTTCCAAGGCATTCCGAACTTAATTAGTACCAACAACCGAGCCTCTCCCAGCTCAAACCAACAAATTGGAGAATGACACCGCCTCCCATATAAGCCTCATAAGGAGGCATCTGAATACTCGATTGGTAGCTGTTGTTGTAGGCAAACTCCGTAAATGGCAAGAACTGATCCCAAGAACCCCCGAAATCTATAACACAAGCGCGAATCATATCCTCCAATGTCTGAATGGTGCACTCGGACTGCCCGTCTGTGTGGGAGTGAAATATTATACTCAACTAGACTTTTGTATCTAGCTCATATTGTACGACAATCTAGAATTGCAATGTGAACTGTGTGTCACGATAAAAAATAATGGATACTGGCACACCGTGAAGACGAACAATCTCACAAATATAGATCTCAGCCAACCACTCTGAAGAATATGTAGCTGCCACCGTAATGAAATGCGCCGACTTGGTCAACCTATCCACAGTGACCCATACTGCGTCAAATTTATTCAAAGTTTGTGGGAGCCCAACAATGAAATACATGGTAATATGCTCCCACTTCCACTCTATAATCTCAAGTCTCTGAAGAAAACCGCCAGGCCTCTGATGCTCGTACTTTACCTGATGGTAATTCAAACACCAAGCCACATACGCAACTATATATTTCCTTATTCTTCTCCACCAATAATGCTGCCTCAAATTTTGATACATCTTGGCAGTACCCGGATGAATGGAATACCACAAATTGTGGGCCTCCTCAAGAATCAACTGATGAAGCCCATCCATATTGGGCACGCAAATCCGACACTAGATCCGCAACACCCCATCCTCTCCAATAGAAACCTTCTTGGCATCACTGTGCTGCACCGTGTCCTTAAGGACAAGCAAATGGGGTTCATCATACTGACGCTCTCTGCTGCACTCATATAAAGTAGACCGAGAGACCGTTCAAGGAAGAACCTACCTAGGCGCCGAAGCATCTAACATCACGAGTTGATTGGCCAAGGCTTGAACATCTGATGCTAGCAGCCTCTTACCAACTGGAATATATGCAAGGCTAACCGTACTCACATCCTTTTTGCTAAAGGCATCGACCACCATATTGGCCTTCCTGGAATGATACAAAATGGTTATATCATAGTCTTTTAACAGCTCTAACCACCTCCGCTACCTCAAATTGATATCCTTTTGCTTAAACAAATATTGTATACTCCGATGATCTGCGAATACCTCACATGACATGCCGTAAAGGTAATGCCTCCAAATTTTGATGCATGAACAACAGCTGCCAACTCTATGTCATGAACAGAGTAATTCTTCTCATGAACCTCAACTGCCGATACGTATATGCAATCATCCTACCATCCTGCATCAATACTGCACCAAGCCTAATACGCGATACATCACAATACAAAGTGTAGGATCCTGAGCCTGTGGGCAATACCAACATTAGGGCTGTAGTCAAAGTAGTCTTGAACTTACAAAAGCTCAACTCACACTCATAGAACCACCTGAATGGGGCACCCTTCTAGATCAATCTAGTCAATATGACCGCAATAGATGAAAACCCCTCCACGAACCGGCAATAATACCAGGAAGCTCCGAATCTCAGTAGCTGAGGGAGGTTTAGGATAGTTCTAAACTGAATCAATCTTCTTAGGATCCACTTTAATACCCTCGATAGATACAACATGTCCCAATAGGTCAACCGAGTCTAACCAAAACTCACACTTTGAAAACGTGGCATACAACTAACTATCTCTCACAGTCTGAAGTGCAATCCGAAGATACTGCTCATGCACCTCTCGACCACGGGAATAGATCAAAATATCATCAATAAAGACAATCACAAAATAATCTAAATATGGCTTAAATACCCGATTCATAAAATCCATAAATGCTACTGGGCATTTGTCAAGCCAAATGACATCACTAGAAACTCATAATGCCTGTAAAAGGCCAAAAAGCTGTCTTAGGGACATCCGATGCCCTAATCTTCAACTGATGATAGCCAGATCTCAAATCAATCTTTAAAAATAATTTGGCACCTAAAGCTAATCAAATAAGTCATCATTCCTCGGCAACAGATACTTCTTCTTTATAGTGACTTTGTTCAACTGCCGATAATCTATACACATCCTCATCGAACCATTATTCTTCTTCACAAACAACACTGCCGTTCCTCAGCGCGAGACACTAGGTCTAATGAATCCTTTATCAAGCAAATCCTGCAATTTTTCCTTTAATTCCTTTAAATCTAGTAGGGCCATACGGTATGATGGAATAGAAATAGGCTGAGTACTAGGAGCCAATTCAATACAGATGTCGATATCTCTATCCGGTGGCATCCGTGGTAGATCTGCAGGAAGCACCTCTAGAAATTCACGCACGACTTGTACTGAATCCATGGAAGGAACCTTCGCGCTAGTATTAGAATATTGGCCAAATATGCTAGACATTCTTCTCGGCCATACGTCGAGCCTTCACATAAGAAATAACTCTACTAGTAGAATGGCAGGAGTCCCCTTCCACTCTAATTGGGGCAACCCCGGCATGGCTAAGGCATCGTCTTGGCGTGATAGTCTAATATAATATGATAAGGTGATAGCCAATCCATGCCCAAAATAATATTGAATTCCACCATATTAAGAAGTATGGGATCTACACTAGTCTCACGGCTCATAATAGAAATCACACATGAGCAATAAATACAATCTACAATAATAGAATCTCCCACAGGCGTGAACACATATACAGGAGCACTCAAAGAATTATGCAACATAACTAGATAGGAAGCAAAATAGGATGACACGTAGGAATAAGTAGAGCCTGGATCAAATAGAATTGAAGCATCTCTGTGATAAACTAGAACAATACCTGTGATGACGGTGTCGAATGAATCGGCCTCAGGCCTAGCTGGAAATGCGTAAAAATGGGGTTGGGCCCCACCACTCTAAGCTCCTCCTCCCGGACAACCTCTAGCTAACTGAGCGGGCGATGAAGAAACTGATGCCGGGACCATGGCATGAGAACATTGTTGTGGCATACCCCCATGTGACCTAGGGCAAAATCTAGCAACATGCCTCAGATCTCTACAAGTATAACAAGTCCTAGACTGCTACGACTGCTGACCCTGAAACTGGCCTTGTCGACTTGGATAACCACACTGATAACTCTGGATCGGAGGTGCACTAATAGGAGCTGATGGTGCACTGTAGGCTAGCTGCTCAGGATGAGATACATAAGGACCACGACTACCTGAAGCACCATGGGATGCCTAAAGCACTGATTGAAACAGTCTAGGAGGATGGACTCTACCAAAAGAACCTTTGCCTCCAAATGAGGCACCCCTTAAGCTACTAAAATGAAGACGCCTCTTCTCATATACCGTCACCCTATCTTGACCATGAACCATCTCGATCCGCCTAGCAATGTCTACTTCCCTATGGAAATAAATATCATTTCTGGTCTCCTTGGCCATCTATAGCCTAATACTGAAAGTAAGTCCATCCATGAATCTCCTGATTCTCTCCCTCTCAGCAGGGAGTAAGATAACTGCATAGCGAGCTAGGTCCACAAATCGGGTCTCATACTGGGTAACAGTCATGCTACCCTACTGAAGGCGCTCAAACTGCTTGCGATACTCCTCTCTCAGAGTGAAATAAATGAGCTTCTCCAAAAATAGTTTAAAAAACTGATCCCAGGTAAGTGAAGCTGAACCAGCTGGTCTGGTCGGCACATAATTCCACCACCATCTCTTGGAAGAATCGGTCATCTAGAACACTACAAAGTCGACCCTATTGGTATCAACAATACCTACTTTGTGCAACACCTCGTGGCAATGGTCCAAGTAATCCTGTGGGTGCTCAAAAGGTGCACCACTGAAATGAACAGGAAAGAGCTTTGGTAAGCTTATCCAACCTCATCAAGCCCTCAGAAGACATCGTGGCCTCTCCCCGGTTTGTGTAGCAACAATAGGATGAACTACCCCAATTGGCTAGACTGCTGGAGTCTGATATATGGGAGCCACCTGCTCCGGAGTGTAAGTAGCGGGATTCTGTGCTCCTCTCCCATCCTGAGAAATGGCTGGTGCCACCGGAAATGCACCGGTCTGGGCCATACTCTCCATCAGGCCCACCAAATGGACTAGAGCGTCTTGAAGCACTAAAGTGGCTATAAATCCCTCTGGGGCCTGAGCTGGTCCAACTGATACGGTCGGAGCTGGGGTCTCCTCCTTATGATCAACCTGAGGCTCCACAGGAGGTGCTACTGCTTGATGTCTAGGCTAAGCTCTGCCTCTGCCTCTACCTTAGCCTCTGGCTCGACCTTGGCCCCGGCCTTTGCCCCTGGTAGTAGCTGCAACAGGGGGCTCTGGCTCCTGCCCAGCTTGAGATAGTTGTGCATGTTCTCGCCATCTGAGAGAGAACAAGAATAGAATGATTCAAACATCAATGATAGAATAAAAATCGCATGATAGAGAAAGAGGGAAGTGAAATTTTCCCAAAACTCCATAGCCTCTAAAAGATAAGTACATACGTCTTCGTACCGATGATCCAGACTCTACTAAGCTTGCTCATGACTCGTGAGACCTAAGCAACCTAGTGCTCTGATACAAACTTGTCACTACCCGGAATCCCAACCTCGGGGTCGTAATGGTGCCTAACATCCACTTGCTAGGTAAACCGTCGTGAAATAGATAGTTATCCAATATTTAACAGTTAAAAACAAAATAATGATATTCAGCGAGAAATAAATGGAAAATCTTACACAATACAAATATAAACCATGTGATACTAACTACTCCCAGAAATTCGGGGTCATGAGTACACGAGCAACTAAAAGTCTACAAACATAGTTTGAAATAAACAATTGTTCGAAATAGATAAACAGTAAAAGTAGAAAATGGAAGGGGACTTCAAGGTCCGCGAACGCTAATAGATCTACCTCAAGTCTCTAAAGTGAATGTGATCCGAGCCGCCGCACCTCAATCACGGTGGGGCGGCAACACCCTTCGTGCTTTTCACTCTTTCTCGCCAAGCAACAATATAAATCCGAACGATAAAAATAAGGCGGGCAATAAATTTCACTTCAAATATGGTGCCATGATATCAAACTTCAACCTCCAAAATATCCAACATCTTTAAAATGAACAATAAATACGAAACGAATAATTAAAATAAGTAATGATATAACCTAAGCACGGATAACATAATTAACGGGACAATATAGTAAAAAGAAACAATTTCCACTTGTATGCTTTAACCCAATGACAACGCATAGGTACTCGTCACATTGCATATATGTTATCCCCACACATAAAACATGTAGCAATTAGACCAGTAAGTCATACTCCCTTAAGTTATGGTTAACCACGACACTTACCTCACTCTGCAACCAAATCAATGCTCCACTGCGAATTTTCCTCTAGAATTAGCCTTCAAGCCAATCAAAACTAACCAAATATAGTTCAAGTAATTCAAAATAAGCTTTAGATACTACCCATTAATGAAAAAGGTTCAATTTTGATCATTTTTAAAAAGTCAACCCCAGGCTTGCTTGGTCAAAACCCGATATTCGAACTAAAACTTGATTACCCATGCGCCCTCGAGCTCGGTTATATGATTTGTTTCAAAGTCCGACCTCAATTTGAGGTCCAAGTCTCAATTTTATAAAAACTCCCAATTTCTACGCAAATTCCTAATTTCTACCATGGAAATCCTAAATTTGACGATGAAATCTCATAGAAAGTAATGGATAATTGAAAAGAAATGGATTAAAGTCACTTACTAATGAATTTGGAAAGAAAGGTCTCTTAGAAAATCGCCTCTAGAGTGATTAGGGTTAAGAAATGGTGTAAAATGAGCCAAGTTTCGATTTTCCCCTATTTTAAACAACTGTGGATGTCGCAATTGTGAAGTCATGTTCGAAATTGTGAACATCACAAATGCGAACCCTGTCTCAGAAGAGCAGAAGTCGCAAATGCAACAAATTGATCGCAAATACGAATAACAAGTTGTCACAACCCAAAACTCAATATGTCGTGATGGCACCTATCACAGTACTAGGCAAGCCGACAACCACAAATAACTATGCATTTTTAATTTGAAAACAAGATGAAATAGGTTTAATAGGGATACAATTATCAATAGTCGATAAGAAATACCGCGACTCAAATACAATTTCTCAAAATCCAGGTGCCACTGAGTATATGAACATCTAAATGACAATACAATCAAGATATTCAAATACAACTATCTGGAAAGATTGAACAACGCTAAATAATGGAAAAGAAGGAGAGTCGATGTCTGCGGACGCCAAAGCAGCTACTTCAAAAGTCTCCAAGCAGATGAAGTTCCAAATATAAAAACTGCCATACCCAGAAGTACCTGCATCTGCACACAAAGTGCAGAGTGTAGAATGAGTACAGCCGACCCAACATACACAATAAGTAACAGGACTAACCTTGGGTTGAAAGCAGTGACGAGCTTAAATAGGTACAGTCCAAATCAAGATTATAACAATATAGATATGAAAGGAAAAAAAACGACAGTAATAACTCAGAGAAATCTCATGGTCAATTTGTACACAGTACAGAAATGTAGACATGCTTCTGAAGCAACGGCCTTTGGCCTGACAGGGAAAGCATAGCATCGGGCCTGACCTCCACCTGATCGGCCTCCTCCTATAGGGTGACCTCTAGCTGCCTGAGACCCACCCCGAGATGACTGTGCAGGTGATGAAGTAACTGGTGTAGAAGTCAATCAGACCCCTTTGCTGAACTGGACCTCCCAAGAAACAAGGACAATACCTCCTCAAATGTCCAAACTACCCACACTCTTAGCAACACCGATCCGTCAATGGTGGTGGAGACTGAATCAGACCCCGAGAACCAGAATAGCTACTAGAAGAACCTGGTACAGATGAACCCTGAATTGATGGAGCACGATATGAACTCTGAGCTGGAAGGGCACTGTATGAACCATTCCTAGCTGATGCACCATGACGAACTGGACGAGCCATCTAAGCGGGCCTATAAGGACGACCCATACTGTGATGGGACTGACCCCCAAGAAACACCGCTGAAACCACCCTGTATATTAGCCTCCCTCTCCTCATGCTCCTGACTACATATCTTCTCTAGCCGCCTAGCAATATCAACCACCTCATCAGACCTAGAACCCATGCGATCTCCCGAGTCATGATAAAGCACAGTCCATAGTTGAGGCCATCAATGAACCTCTTAATCCTCTCCCTCTCTGTGGGTACCAACCAAATCGCGTGACGAGCCAACTCTAAAAATCTCATCTCATATTGGGTCAATACCCTCCTGGCGTAGCTACTCAAATTGCCTATGCAACTCCTCCTTGCGGGTCTGTGGGACAAACTTCTCCAAGAAGAGAATAGAGAACTCGTGCCATGTAAGTGGTGCAGCACCGGCTGGCCTACTCAACTAATAAGCCTCCCACCATCTGAAGGCTACCCCCGACAATTGAAAAGTAGTGAATAAGACTCCACTAGTCTCTAGAATAACCGTCGTGAGAAGGATCTGCTGGCATCGGTCTATGAAATCCTGAACTAAATGATGGAGGCCTGAGCCTCCCAAACCGCTCTATCCTCTTTTGCTCCTCATCACTCATCGCTCGACCAACCGGGGCCTGAGAAGCTGCAACCGGCTGGGCTGGTAGTATCCCTGATGTGTGAAGTCCCTGAATTACCTGCTTTGGAGTATGGGCGGCGGGAGTTTGAGCACCTCTTTTGTCCTGAGAAGTGGCTGATGTGGTATGAACTGAAACCGCCTGAGCAAGGCTAGTGCATAAAGTCAATATCTGGACCAAAGTCTCCCGAAGGCCTGGAATCACCATGCGGATATATCGGAACCATCAAAACTCCATTCTAGAGTCATTTACACAAAAGTCAACATTCACTTAACTCTTTTAACTTAGGCTTTCAACCTTGGGACTACGTGTCCCAATCCATTACGAAACATCCCCGGAACCATACCAACCACCTCGACAAGTCACATATCAACAATTGATCATAGAATAAATAATAAATGGGGGAACGGGGCTACAATACTCAAAACGATCGGGTGGGTCATTACATTCTCCCCCTCTTAAACAAACATTCGTCCTCGAACGAGTCTAGAGTCATACATGGGGTTTCAAATAGGCGTGGATATCTGCTTCGCATCTCTTGATCGATCTCCCAAGTGGCCTTCTCGATTGGCTGACCTCTCCACTGTACTTTCAATGAGGCCATATTATTTGACCTCAACTTTTGAACCTGCCGATCCAAAATGTCCACCGGCTCCACATAATAAGTCAAATCTCCATCAAACTGAACCGTGCTGAAGTCTAAAACATGAGATGGATCGCAGAAATACTTCGGAAGAACGGAAACATGAAACACTGGATGAACACTCGATAGACTAGGCGGCAATTCAAGCTTGTAAGCTACCTCTCTAATCCTCTCAAGCACCTCAAAAGGGCCAATATACCGAGGGCTCAACTTGCCCTTCTTCCCGAACTCATAACACCCTTCATGGGCGAAATTCTTAGCAATACCTTCTCCCCTACCATTCTATTCCAAAGCATTCTGAACCAATTTAGTACCTAATAGCCCGGCCTTACTCGTCTCAAACCAACCAACCGGAGACCGACACCACCTCCCATACAACATCTCGTAGAGAGCAATCTGAATACTCGATTGGTAGTTGTTGTTGTAGGCAAACTCTGCAAGCGGCAGAAACTTATCCCAAGAACCCCTGAAATCCATGACACAAGCGTGTAGCATATCCGCTAATATCTGAATGGTGCACTTAGATTGTCCTTCCATTTGACGGTGGAATGTTGTACTTAACTCAACCTGTGTGCCTAACTCTCGCTGTACTGCCCTCCAAAACGGCGATGTGAACTGCGCGCACCGATCTGAAATGATGCACACCGGCACATCGTGAAGGCAAAAATTCTCACAGATATAGATCTCAGCCAACCGCTTCGAAGAATAAGTAGTCCCAATTAGAATGAATTGCATGGACTTAGTCAACCTGTCCTCAATGACCCAAATAACATCAAACTTTCTCAAAGTCCATGGAAGCCCAACTATGAAGTCCGTGGTGATACGCTCCCATTTCCACTCAGGAATCTCAAGCCTCTGAAGCAAACTGCTCGGCCTCTGGTGCTCGTACTTCACCTGCTGACAATTTAAGCAGCGAGCTACAAACCCCACTATGTCTTTCTCCATCCTCCTCCACCAATAGTGCTGCCTTAAGTCCTAATTCATCTTCGTGGCACCCAGATGAATTGAATATTGCAAACAGTGGGCCTCCTCAAGAACCAACTCATGTAACCCATCCATATTGGGCACACAAATCAACCCTGCATCAGCAACACCCCATCATCCCCAATTGAAACCTCCTTGGCATCACCATGCTGAACACTGTCCTTAAGGACAAGCAAATGGGGGTCATCATACTGACGCTCTTTGATGCGATCATATAAGAAAGACCAAGAAACCACGTAAGCTAGAACGCGACTACGCTTTGAAACATTTAACCTCACGAACTGATTGGCCAAGGCCTGAACATCTTATGCAAGCGGTCTCACACAAGCTGGAATAAATGTAAGGCTACCCATACTCACCGCCTTCCTACTCAAGGCATCGGCCACCACATTGGCCTTTCCGAAATGATACAAAATGGTAATATCATAGTCCTTTAGCAACTCAAACCATCTCCACTTCCTCAAATTTAGATCCTTTTTCTTGAACAACTGTTGAAGACTCCAATGATCCATAAATACCTCACAGGACACATTGTAGAGATAATGCCTCCAAATCTTCAATGCATGAACGATGACTGGCAACTCCAAATCATGAACGGGGTAGTTCTTCTCATGAGGCTTCAACTGGCGTGAGCATAAGCAATCACTCTACCCTCCTGCATCAAGACAGACCCAATACCAATCCGAGAAGCACACAATACACTCTATAAGAACCTAATGCTGAAGGCAAAACTAAAACTGGATTTATGGTCAAGGCAGTCTTGAGCTTTTGAAAGCTCTCCTCACACTCATCGGACCACCTGAATGGAGCACCCTTCTGGATCAACCTGGTCAAAGGCACTGCAATGGACGAGAAACCCTCCACGAAGCGACGATAATATCCGGCCAAGCCAGGAAAACTCCGAATCTTAGTAGCTGAAGACGGTCTGGGCCAACTCTGAACTGCCTCAGTCTTCTTCGGATCCATTTTGATCCCCTTACTGGACACCACGTGCCCCAAGAACACCACCGAGCTGAGCCAAAACTCACACTTAGAGAACTTGGAATAAAGCTTCTCCTCCCTCAACCTCTATAGTACAATCCTCATATGATGTGCATGCTCCTCCTGGCTACGTGAGTACACCAGGATATAATCAATAAATACTATGAAAAATGAATCAAGATGTGGCCGGAACACACTGTTCCTCCAATGCATGAATGATGTTGGGGCATTGGTTAGCCCAAAATACATCACAAGGAACTTATAGTGACCATAACGGGTTCTGAATGTAGTCTTCAGAATATTCGAGTCTCGAATCTTCAACTGGTGATACTCTAACCTCAAATCAGTCTTAGAGAACACTCTTGCTCTCTGAAGCCGGTCAAATGAGTCATTAATGCGCGGCAACTGATACTTGTTCTTAATTTTAACTTTGTTCAACTGCCTATAGTCAACACACATCTGCATAGTACCATCCTTCTTCTTCACAAAGAGAACTGGTGCACCCCAAGGTGACACACTAGGCCTAATGAACCCCTTATCGAGAAGCTCCTAAAGTTGCTCTTTCAATTCCTTCAACTCTGCTGGTGCCATATGGTACGAGAGAATAGAAATGGGCTGAGTTCCCAGCACCAAGTCAATACAAATATCAATATCTCTGTCGAGTGGCATGCTCGGCAGGTCTACAGGAAACACGTCCGAAAAGTCCCACACTATCGGAAAAGAATCAATACTAGGAGTATTAGCACCAATATCCCACACAAAAGCCAAATATGACAAACACCCATTCCCAAACATCCGTTGAGCCTTCATATATGAAATCACCCAACTGGGAACATAGTACAGAGAACCTCTCCACTCGATCCTAGGTAGCCTCGGCATTGCCAACGTCACGGTCTTAGTGTGACAACCAGAATAGCATGACATGGGGACAACCAATCCATACCTAGAATCACGTCAAAATAAACCATACTAAGCATAAGACATCAACTCTCGTCTTCAATCCCCCAATGGTTACCACACACGATTGATACACATGGTCAATAACAACAGAATCGCCGACCGGCATAGATACATGAACAGGCGAAACTAAGGACTCACGGGGCATATCCAAATAACGAGAAAAATATAATGATACATATGAATAAGTGGAACCAGGGTCAAATAATATAGAAGCATCTCTGTGGCATATTGAGACAATACATGCGATCACTGCGTCTGAAGCAACAACCTCTGGCCTACCAGGGAAAGCATAGCATCGGGCCTGATCACCACCTGATCGGCTCTCTCTCTCTAGGGCGACCTCTAGCCTCCTGAGTCCCACCCCGAGCTGGTTGTGCGAGTGATGAAGTAACTGGTGCGGAAGTCAACTGGACCCTTCTGCTGAACTGGACCTCCAAAGAAACGGGGACAATACCTCCTCAAATTTCCAAACTCCCCATACTCATAGCAACACCGATCCGTCAATGGTGGTGGAGACTGAATCGGACCTTGAGAACCATAACAGCTACTAGAAGAACCTGGTGCAGATGAACCCTGAACTGATGGAGCACAAGATGAACTTTGATCTAGGAGGGCACTGAGAGATGGTTGGCCCAGACGGGCACTTATGAACCATGGCTAGCTAATGTACCACAATGAACCGGACGAGTCATCTAAGCGGGCCTACAAGGACGACCCCTATTGTGATGGGACTGACCCCCAAAAGAAACATCGTTGAAACCACCCGAACCACGAGGTCTCTTTGCCTCCCTCTCCTCACGCTCCTGACTACGGACCTGCTCTAGCCGCCTAGCAATATCAACCACCTCATCGAACCTAGCACACGATGCGATCTCCCGTGTCATGATAAAGTGCAATCTATAGTTGAGTCCATCAATGAACCTCCTAATCCTCTCCTACTCTGTGGGTACCAACCAGATCATATGACAAGCAAACTCTGAAAATTTCATCTCATACTGGGTCACGGACATACCCTCCTAGCGTAGATGCTCAAACTACCTTTGCAAGTCCTCCCTGTGGGTCTGTGGGACAAACTTCTCCAAGAAGAGAGTGAAGAACTCGTGCCATTTAAGTGGTGCAGCACTTGCTGGCCTGCTCAACTCATAAGCCTCCCACCATTTTAAGGCTGCCCCCGACAGCTGAAAAGTAGTAAATGAGACTCCACTAGTCTCCAAAATACCCGACGTGCGAAGGATCCGCTAGCATCGGTCTATGAAATCCCGAGCATCCTCTGACTCAGACCCACTAAATAATGGAGGCATGAGCCTCCCAAACTACTCTAGCCTTTTCTGCTCCTTGTCACTCATCGATAGACCAACCGGGGCCTGAGAAGCTGCAATCCGCTGGGTTGGTAGTACCCCCGATATCTGAAGCCCCTGAACTACCTGCTCTGGAGTACGGGCGACGGGAGTATGAGCACTTCCTTTGTTCTAAGAAGTGGCTAATGCGGCCTCAACTGAAACCGCCTGAGCAAGGCTAGTACAATCAATATCTGGTCCAAAGTCTTCCAAAGACCTGAAATCACCATGGGCACAGTTGGCGCTTGAGCTGGACCCACTGGCTCAACCACAACTGGGATCTGCTTCTGAGCTGGAGTAACTGGTTGATCTACATGTGCTGCTCTAGCTGCTGTACGAGCTATATATCAACCTCTATCGCGGCTCTAGCTGGAGGTACTGGTGGCCGTTCGCCCGATCCGATTGCATGTGCCCTCATCATTTATGAGAGAATAGAATAGTAAAAGTTTAGTTTCCGGAATCAGCAAATCTGCACGACATGAATACAAGAAACTGAAGTTCTCTTAATGGCTCGGTAGCCTCTCGAAGATAAGTACAGATGTCTCCATACTGATATGCAAGACTCTACTAAACCTGCTCATGACTCGTGAGACCTATGTAACCTAGGTTTTAATGCCAACTTGTCACGACCCAAAAATCAATATGTCTTGATTGCGCCTATGACGGTACTAGGCAAGCCGACAATCACAAATAACTACTTATTTTTAAATTGAAAACAAGATGAAAAAGGTTTAACAGTGATAACTCTCATAAATAGTCGATAAGAAATACCGCGACGCAAATACAATTTACCAAAATCCGGGCGTCACTGAGTACATGAGCATCTAAATGAAAATACAATCAAGACTTCAAATACAACTGTCTGGAAAGACTGAACAATGCTAAATAAAGGAAAAGAAGGAGAGTCGAGGTCTGCGGAAAAGAAGGAACAATGCTAAAATATTCCAAGTGTGACTGATATGAGGAATGTTACATCCCTATATCTATATGTCAAATGTGCATGTAACATGTAATGCATCACAAGGATAACCTCGCGTACTCACAATCTGAGAGTACTCAATCTAACTGTCTCAACTCTCACTCATCACACTCAGTCGCTCAGCATTGTACGGTATCTACGCTCACTGCTGGTATGTCAGACTCCGGAGGGAGGACCTACCCAAGTGCTAATATAAAGCCAATATGGCCTGTTGCAGTGTGCAGTTGGATCCCATATTAATAATATATAAAGCTTATAAGGCCTGCTGCAGCGTGCAGCCCGATCCATAATAATAATATATATAAAGCCAAGAAGGCCTGTTGCAACGTGCAGCCCGATCTATAACCTTACTCATAACACGGCTCTCAGGCCCCAACTCAGTCATCAATCTCTCCAGCCTCTTAGTCTGACCAATCTCATACCAAATAGCCCAAACAATGATACATGATGCAATAATAAATAACATTTGAGACTGAGATATGATATGCAAAAGATGGATGTGACCGAGTATATAAATACCATTTAAGCAAATAAATCAACAGCTGCGTCCCAACCGAAGAAGCATATAGCCTAAGCATGCTATCTAACATGTATTGCAGCTCAATTACTCTTACATATAGTTATAACATGAATGGAAACAAGGTTTTATAACTACACATTACCACGAAATCGACCGGGTCACAATTACCACAGCGCACGCCCACACACTCGTCACCTAGCATGTGAGTCACCTCAACACCAACTGCATAACACGTGTTTTGGGGATTCATACCCTCAGAACCAAATTTAGAAGTGTTACATACCTCAAACCTCGCAAATCCCTACTCCAACAAGCCCTTGCCTTGCGAATCGGCCTCCGAACGACTTGAATCTAGCAACAAACAACTTAATACAATCTACACAAGCTATAAGAATCAATTTCATATGATAAAATTAGGTTCTTTAACAAAAGTCAAACAGTCAACCAAAAAAGTCAACCCCGAGCCCATGTCTTGGAATCCAACAAAATTAACAAAATCGGAACACCCATCCAATAACGAGTCCACCCACAAAAATTACGCAATTCCGATCTCAACTCGACCTTCAAATCCTCAAATTATGGTTTATGAAGTTTCACCAATTTTCCCAATTTTTCGTACTGAAAACACTAATTAAATGGTAAAAACAATGATAGATTCATGTCTAAAAATCAAAACCGAGTTAGAATCACTTACCCCAATCAACTCCTTGAAAATCCTTTCAAGAATCGCCCAAATACGAGTTCTTTAGCTCAAAATATGAGAAATGGGTTCAAACCCTCGATTTTGATATTTAACACTGCTACCCAGTGACTACACATCGCGGTTGTGAAGAACAAAACCTTCAGTATCCAAAATTCTTATACGCGAATTCACTCTCCAGGTCGCGAACGCGGTGACTAACTTTCCATACCTACGCGATCGCGGAAAGACTCACACGATCGTGAATAACAACGCGTGAAACATTCCCAGGCCTCCTCTTCCTTTGTCGCGAACGCGTCTCCTCTCACGTGTTCGCGTAGCACAACCCCTCAAAGCTTTCTCGACCGCAGACGCAACCTCGTGAATGCACAGAGAAAATTTCCACCTGCCAGACTTAACCCTACGCGATCGCGGTCCACCTTTCGCGAACGCGAAAGAGGAAACCAGCAACACTGACTTCAAAAATCACACAAGTCCAAAAATGAACAAAACATGATCCGAATCACACCTGAAGCCCATGGGACCCCATCCAAACATACCAACATATCCTAAAATATCATACGAACTAGCTCGAAGTCTCAAGTCACATCAAACAACATTAAAACCACGAATCGCACATCTATTCAAGCCTAATGAACTTATGAACTTCTAACTTCCAAAACTAATGCCATAACATACCAAACCAAGTTCGTTCAACCTCAAATTTTGCACACAAGTCATAAATTACACAATAGACCTATTACAACTTCCAGAACCAAAATTCGAGCCCGGTAACCAAAAAGTCAACTCTCGTTGAAACTTCTCAACGTTGTAAACTTCAACTTTTCCAACCTTCTCCAATTTAAGACAAAATCACCTACGGACCTCCAAATCAGTATCCAGACACACTCCTAAGTCCAAAATCACCATACAGAGCTATCAGAACCATCAAAACTCCATTTCGGAGTCATTTACACAAAGTCAACATCCGGTCATCTCTTTCAACTTAGGCTTCCAACATTGGGACTACGTGTCCCAATCCATTTCAAAACATCCCCAAAACCAAACAAACCATCACGGCAAGTCATGTATCAACAATTGAGCATTAAATAAGAAATAACTGGGGGAACATGGCTATTATTCTCAAAACGACCGGCCGGGTAGTTATACCATCTTTCACAAATATGGTCAATATCTTCGCAAGTGCAAAAAAGTCCAATTTTGCCAGGCATCGAAAATGCGACGTAGTGATCGTGAAAGCGATCTTGAGCTGTTCGCAATTACAAACCAATTCCTCACAGTTGCGAGGTTACCCCATCACAAGACCTACTTGCAAATGCGAAGTTTTGTTTGCAAAAGCGAGGCTCACAATTGCGAGCCTGACCTCGCGATTGCGAGATGTGCACCAGAACACCAACTTACTTCAAATTTATCCGAAATACGTCCTAAACTACTCGAGGTGCTCGGGCTCCAAACCAAACATGCATACAAGTGTAATAATATCATACAAACTAACTTGCGCGATCAAAATACCAAAATAACAGCTAGACCTATGAATCGAACATCAAAATGCATGAAATTTTTAAAGAAACTCAAGAACTTCCAAATTCACAACCGAGCGTCCGAATCCTATCAAATTAACTCTGTTTGGAACCAAATTTTGCAAAAAAAGTTTTATATAGTAAAATGAATCTATACCAAGTTCTAGAACCAAAATCCGAACCTGGTAGCAACAAAGTCAACCTACGGTCAAACCTAGGAAATCTTTAAACCTTCAAATTACTAGTTTTCAACAAATCACATCAAATTAAGTTAGGTACTTTCGATTTCAATTCCAGGCATGCGCCCAAGTCCAAAATACGATACGGACCCACTGAGACGGTCAAAATACCGATCCGGGATCATTTACATAAAATGGTTGCCGTAGTCAACTCAAGTCATTTTAAAAGCTAACGTTTATGTGTTTCTTCAATTTTTTCACATAAAATATTTCCGAAAAAAGACACGGACTGCAGACACAAATCGAGAAATACTAATACCCCTAAAATGGTACAGATAAATTTATAGCATGGTTTATAGACAAGTGAACCGATTTGATCTAATAATAATAAATGAATTAAATAAAATGCAAGACTTAGCGTTAAAATTATGATAAATAGCAGATAGCTTGATTCCGGGAGAAAGACTTCCGGAGGTAGCTATAAGAATAATATTAGACAGAAAGTAAAACATTCTTTACCTTGAAAATAGTGTGTTGCATAAGTTTGTCATATTGTTTCCTCCTTTACAATGGCTGTTGAAGCCACTATTTATAGCTATACCTAGGGAATAAGGTCCTAGGATCAAGCCCCTCTTTAAATGACAATAATGGGGGCCATTGATGAATATGTAACGACAGGTCATGAATGCCAAAATTTTGTAACGACTCAGCATTTAATATTGAGAAATATTCTTCATTGAATGTCATCTAGTGACAAGTATTTATTTTTTCTCGTTGATAATGTTCCCTTCAGGATTACTTGGTACCAACCAAAGCTGTTGTCCTCGGTCCTGGTTTCCACTTGCTTCTTCTTCCATCTGTGCCCCCCATTCCACGTGTCACTCTATCATTCAAACATTTAATATGAACCGAATTTACTCTATAGAAATAGTCCCCCCTGCTTTCTGATGGCGCATCTTTGTGTCACCAGGGAGTTCGTGAAGATTCCTTTCTTGGCGGAAAATTTTCTGAACCTTTCTGGAAAGTTTTGGACGCTTGATACTCCAGACACGTGTTACTCCATGATTTAATAATATTTTTTGCTAGTTCTCGATGTAATCATGGTCACGATTTTAGCTGCCTATTCTTTTACTTATAAGCCTCACTCTTCTTCTTTCACTTCTACCATTTTCCTAAACTCTCCTCAACTTCTTTGCATTAAAATTCTTTATGCTTCCATCTTTCTTTGAACTTCTTCAAAACACTCTTATCACTCTATGCTAATTATGGCTTCTTACACTAATTCTTCCAAGAACTCATATTTTTTCTTTGGTAGGGACCCGAAGAGGAGCAATGACAAAGAGGTCGATGTTGATTTTGATCCTTCTATAGTGAGTACCATCATTCCCAAGCATCTCAATACACCCAAGGACTTCGAAGAGAAGTTCCCTACCTCAAACTATCGTACTTAGGCTGTTGGAAAATGCCCTTCTTCTATTTTCCCTTCCAATATTCCTGTTGTGAAGGAGGACTGCGACTGCCACGACCTAAATAACATTTCTCCCGATCTGGTGGAGCGAGTAACCTTCACTAAGAAGGGCTTCACGTACATTTACACGTACCCCTTCGCTTTCGGTGCATTTTCTTTGAGCGGGGGACTTGACCCCGTGATTTTGGAGTTGTGCCACCGGTACCAGGTTTGTTTGGCACAGATGGGCCCTTCGGTATGGCGAACAATGGCTTGTCTGCGGCGGATGTACCAGGAAACGAAAGAGCCCCTCACCTTGGCTCATATGATGAACCTCTACTTCCCCAAGATCTTTCGTGTGGGAGTAATAAATCTCAGCAAGCTTGGACACCGTGCTTTACTCACCAGCATGGATGACGACAATGACCGTGGGTGAATGGATCAGTTTGTCATCATTTCCACCAGGGATATTGTTACATCCCGTACTTTTTTACATTGGATTTGTCATAAGCTAATTGACATAAGTTCTAGGACAAGACTATTTTTGAGGTTATAAGTATTTATGCTATTTATAACAAGTGATAAGTAAGTGTCGTGAAGGTCAGAGGGTAAACAAATCAAATAAAATGAGTTCCGTCGAAGTTTGTTATTTAAGCATAAAATACAGTCCAAGCTATAATACCTCGTATTTATGAACTAGTGCTATACCTCATGACTGTTATAGTACGGTATATACAATATGTTAAAAGTGATTAGTATTTAAGTGAAATGAGATCCATAAATTAGTTATGTGTGTAATTAATTAAGTGGGAAAGTAAAGTAGATGTACATAAATTATTCGGAATTGTTGGATAATTATGATTATCAAAAGTTATCAGTATATTATTATTTTTTGATAAGTTTTAGTTAAACACATGATAGGAGGAAACTTTTAAATAATATTTTATGTATTGTAAGAAAAGAAATTAAAGTTATGTTTTTATCCTTTTAGAAATTATTTTCTCATACTAAAAGTTATCTTTACCCATTTTGTGAATTAATAGTACAAAAATTTATACTCTTGATATTTGGATGGAAAATTATAATTTTATAACATATATTTTCTAGATGTCATAATGTTTATGACATATTAGTATAGTTTAAATTTATAAAGCACTTATGATTTTTCATATAATAGAAATATGATGAGTTGATTATTAAACGAATCAGATAAATTAATTGGAAAATTTAGAATTTGAAAAATATATTTTTGTGCAATATTTAAGTGAGATTTTCGGATAACTATTAGGGGGCATCATCCACGTGAGATATTGATAGTTTGCAGCAACTTAATACCTATTCATGTGCTTAAGGGGGTGGTGGCAATGTTTAAATATATGTGTTAAGTTGTATGTATCAAAGGGGTCCATGTCAAGAGAAAAAAAAATGACATTTATACCTTTTATTTCAAAATTTATGTGGCACCTAGTGATTTTCTTTTTTAGTAGTAGCAGCGTCCATTTTTGGTGGGTGCATATAAGGTGGGATATCATCTTATATATGTTATTGTTATATTTTAATAGATGACCATGTGTCATCAATTAAGGAAAGAGTGGATAGGGGAGGATCCCACGTATAAGAAGGAGGAAGTGATATATATACATATGTATCTTATTTCATTTTAGGAGATGGAGGGCTTAAGAAATGCATATGCAGTACTTTATATTAGGTAGTGGAAACGTGAGTTTATGGATGCATCACCTTTTAATTTGATCTTCTTCTATTCAACTCAATATTTTATGATTTGAGATATAGTAGCAACACTATTTCCTTTCCAACATAGAAGTAGCATTCTTTTTCCATTTATAGAAGCAACGCGAAGTCATCCAAAGATGGATTTAAGGTATGTTAAGGCGAATCCTTCTTTCTTTTGGCATGATCCAAGTAATGATGCGTAAACGTAATGTTATTTCATAAATGGTTCTACTCTTAGAAGTTAAGGATGTCTACGTTATTCATTCCTGTAAAATGATATTCAAAGCATGTCTAAGTATGTTCCTAAGTCACTATTGAGGCGTACGATAAAGATAGTAATGTTCATAATGTAGTGTTATATGCATCTTCATTTACCACCGAGCTATGGCCAGAGGCGGACCTAGGATTTGAGCATGACGGGTGCACCATTATATGCTTATTATTACCGATAAAATTTGGCGGGCAACTCTTTGAAAACTCAATGATTATGATGACTTATCATCGAAGTACAAATAAAAAGAAGCTCTAAAGAAAAAAAAAATATCGAACAAAGAGAGAGATTTCTTTGCAAAATATGTGCTACGGAAAGGGAAGATATTTGATTTAAGACTGTTTCAAACTTTAAAATTTCGAACTTTTCTCAATTTAATAAGGGTTCTGTGATCAAAAGGGTGTTCAAACTTAAAAAATTATCAAAAAACTTACTAAACAATTCAAGATTAAGGGTGTGCTAATAGTTAAAGAACTGAAGAAAAGCCTCAAACACTTAATTAGTTGTCATTGCTGAATCAGAGTTGACGAATTGCCACTACTTTATCAAAGTGATTGTTGAAGAAAATTGTGAAAGAAGGATTTTTATTTTTTTTTACTTCGGAAGCGCGATAAATTGCAATTTGAGGCTTTTAAATTTAAGGAAGGGATTTGAAAAAGAATAAAATTAAGTTGACTATTATATATTAAAACTAAAATATATTTGAATTCAAAAAAGATAGAAGTAAAAAGTGAAGCAATTTGCTATTAAGTACAAATTACTAGTTGAATTCAAAAGAAAGTAAAATAAAAAGGAGAGGAGTAAGAGGTGAAGATGGGTTTTGAACCCACGACCTCAGCAAAAGCTGGAAACTTAAAGTACCATACAAAACCACTCCTCCAATTCGCCTCTTTGTGTCTAGGGGCACACGAAAAATATTTAAGGGGTCCCAACTATACGCAGAGATACATATAAGATATATATTCAGCGTTTTTGCCGATGTTAACGGGTTCTCGTGACCCCTCAACCATCAACGTAGGTCTGCCCCTGGATATGGCCGGTTGGGCAGTCATGAATCTTCATTTACCATCGAGCTACGGCCGGTCGGACAGTCATGCATTTACCACTATATACGGCCGGTCAGACAGTTATGCATTTACCATCGTGCTACGGCTGGTCGGGCAGTCATACATTTACCACCGTGCGACGGCCGGTAGGGCAGTCATGTTATAATATGGATATTAGTCTCAAAGAGAAGCATTATATATATATATATATATATATATATATATATATATATATATATATATATATATATATAAAATTAGTATGCATATATGGTGGCACCTAAGAGATTCAGGTTGATTCTTATATCTCTCTAATTAATGTTGACTTATTTTTATGTTTCAGTTCTGCCTTACATACTTAGAACATTATTCATACTGACGTCTTTTTGTTGTGTATGCAGCATTCATGCCTAGAGGTATAGGTAATCAGTTTGACGAGCCCTCATAGTAGACAAGGTTAGCATTCAGCGAAGGATCGGCAAGACTCCACTTCATTTTGAGTGTAGCCGAGTCTATAAGTCATCGTGTCAGAGTTTTGTTACAGACTTATGATTAGGCAGGGGCCCTATCCCATTTGATGTCAAATAATCTTAGAGGCTTTGTAGACAGATGTTCATTTTGTACAGTATGTCAGAGGCCTTGACGGCCCATATGTATTCATATTTTAAGAATGATAGTTCAGTGATACAGTGTTTGCCCACTTATAGTTATACATTACGAGTTGTGGCCATGTTAGCCCATGATAGTTACAGAAAAAAAAGAGTTAAAGAGTGGTTCGCTCGGGCCAGTAGGGCACCAGGTGCCAGCCACGCCTCCGCAAGTTTGGGGCGTGACAAAGTGGTATCAGAGCAGGTCGTGTCCTACGGAGTCTATAAAGCCGTGCCTAGTAGAGTCTCACTTTAGGGTGTGTTGCGCGCCACACTTGTATTTGAGAGGCTATAGGGAATATAGGAAATGTTACCCTTCTTTTGTTTCCAGATCGTACCATAGATCTGTGACGACCCGGCTGGTCGTTTTAAGAGTTATAGCCCCGATCCCCTATTAACTGCTTCCCCCATATCGATTTCTGCTATTTTAACTTATCGGGAGGTTTCGTTTTGGTTTTGGAGTGTACTGGGACCCTTAGTCCCTAAACGAAGGCTTAAGTCTTAGGATTCGGACCATAGCTGGAACTATGTGAAGACGACTCCATAATGGAGTTTCGTCAATTCTGTTAGCTCCGTTGGGTGATTTTGAGCTTAGGGGCATGTCCGGATTGTGTTTTGGAGGTTCATAGCTTATTTAGGCTTGAAATGGCGAAAGTCGAATTTTTGGAGATTTTGACCAGTAGTGGTATTGAAGAAAATCTTCCCTCATCAAGATGAAGCCAAAGGGAAATTCTCCCCCAACTGGCAAGGTCCGTATATGGTTCACAAGGTCCTGGCAGGAGGAGCACTCATACTTGCGGAAATGGACGGAGAAATCTGGCCAAAACTAATTAATTCAGACGCAGTCAAGAGATACTATGCCCACATTATTTCACATTTCTTTTCTGATGTAATTGAACTACGCTTGACCTGATTCCCCTTTAAGAGGGGATACGTAGGTAGCCTTGCGGGTTCGGTCATATCATAATAAATTTTTCATTTCCTCCAAGATTAGAAACTGGGGCAGAATTTTGAGGGGGGATCCTCAAAATTCCGGGACAAGTCCAGTCAGCACCATCACATGTAGCCAATAATCAGTCAAGAACTGGGGCAGAATTTTGAGAAGGATTCTCAAAATTCCGAAGAAGATTCAGCAAGGTCCTCCATCTGCAAACAGTTAAAAATCATCTACCAAATTGAGGCAGAATTTTGAGGAGGACCCTCAAAATTCCAACATAAGAGAGCTGCAACGCCTTTGAAATGTGTCACAGTCGCTAGTTCATTAAAAATTACTTGACATATCAATACGCTTCCAAAACGATTCTATTTTATCAATGAATGCATATTTTTCGAAAATTCTATTTTTCATAACGGTCAGGTGCTACCTAGGGGAACTCGAAAGGGGGTTTCCAGAGCGGAGCAGAGCAAGGCCAGCAGACGAAGCAAGAACCAACCTCCCCTCATAAAATTTACGATTTTTCTTTGAACGCAGACACATTTGACGTAACGGTAGCATTCGCGAAACATGTATACACAAAGCAAATTCACCATCCATCCGGCCATCAGACACTGAATATATCCAAGCTAAGACATACTCTACCCTTATCTGCTATTCTCTCCTTGCATGAGTCTAATCCTTGACTCCACATTTGCATGAGTCTAATCCTTGACTCCACATTTGCGTGAGTCTAATCCTTGACTCCACATTTGTATGAGTCTAATCCTTGACCCCACATTTGCATGAGTCTAATCCTCGACTCCACATTTGCATGAGCTAATCCTTGCCTCCCTATTTGCATGAGTCTAATCCTTGACTCCATCCTGCATGAGGCTAATCCTTGCCTCCCTATTTGCATGACTCTATTCCTTGACTCCATCCTGCCTGAGGCTAATCCTTGCCTCCCTATTTGCATGAGTCTAATCCTTGACTCCATCCTGCATGAGGCTAATCCTTGCCTCCATATTTGCATGAGTCTAATCCTTGACTCCATCCTGCCTAAGGCTAATCCTTGCCTCCCTATTTGCATGAGTCTAATCCTTGACTCCATCCTGCATGAGGCTAATCCTTGCCTCCTTATTTGCATGAGTCTAATCCTTGACTCCATC
>NC_031994.1:50921860-50973889 GCF_001879085.1 Nicotiana attenuata
GTTGATTCTTGCCTTAGTCGAATACATCTCCTAGCTAAGACATTATGCTTACCTTAGTTTGCTTCTTTCTCTTTGCATGGGACTAATCCCTGTCTCGCATATTTGCATGAGTTTAATCCTTGGCTCCATCCTACATGAGGCTAATCCTTGCCTCCCTATTCGCATGAGTCTAATCCTTGACTCCATCCTGCATGAGGCTAACCCTTGCCTCCCTATTCGCATGAGTCTAATCCTTGACTCCATCCTGCATGAGGCTAATCCTTGCCTCCCTATTCGCATGAGTCTAATCCTTGACTCCATCCTGCATGAGGCTAACCCTTGCCTCCCCATCCGCATGAGTCTAATCCTTGACTCCATCCTGTATGAGGCTAATCCTTGCCTCCCTATTCGCATGAGTCTAATCCTTGACTCCATCCTGCATGAGGCTAATCCTTGCCTCCCCATTCGCATGAGTCTAATCCTTGACTCCATCCTGCATGAGGCTAATCCTTGCCTCTCTATTTGCATGAGTCTAATCCTTGACTCCATCTTGCATGAGGCTAATCCTTGCCTCTCTATTTGCATGAGTCTAATCCTTGACTCCATCTTGCATGAGGCTATCCTTGCCTCCCTATTTGCATGAGTCTAATCCTTGACTCCATCCTGGATGAGGCTAATCCTTGCCTCCCTATTTGCATGAGTCTAATCGTTGACTCCATCCTGCATGAGGTTAATCCTTGCCTCCCTATTTTGCATGAGTCTAATCCTTGACTCCATGAGTCTAATCCCTGCCTCCATATTTGCATGAGGCTAATCCTTGCCTCACCGTCTGCATGGAACCAAATGCTGTCCCTTTTTGCACCAATATTGCTCTATTTTTAGTGCTATTTATTTGCTTTTCGATCGGGCTAAGCTCTGCCCTCCATTTCACAAGACTAAGCCTTGTCTTGTTAACATCATATTACTGCATATCATGGACTGAAATATCGCCAATCTATCCGAAGGCGTCATAGTCTAAAGGCATCATCCTCATAGCCAGAAGACACCATGCCATGGCCTAAGGATCTTTCAAAACTTGCATATCCTTATTCAAAGGCGTCATGGTTCGGAGGCATCATCTTCGTGGCCCGAGAACATCATTTCATGGCTTGCGAATCCCTTATCATACAATTCATGGCCCAGGACATCATAGTCTAAGGACGTCATCCGCACCGGCCAAAGACAATCTTTCATGTTCCAAAGGGAATTTGCATCATGATTAAATTTCCGCAAATACGTTTGTAGCATTTTTTATGTGCAGGCAACAAGTAAGCAACCGCTATCCTAGCAGGAGCAATCTCGCTCCAGTTCCCTCCAACCGTCCCGAGCCTTAACCGCTCACCGTAGCCGCTTTCGCATCGCGTGTCCGTTCTTGCAGAAATTTCATCGGTACATTCCGCAGATGAATCTAGAACTACATATGGCCTGATTCCTGTAAAACCAGGGACATGTAGGCAACTCGAAAACCGGAGTCCGGCCTTCGTCTTTCAAAACATCCCGTCCGGTCAAAATTGGCCATCATTTCTGTACCTAATAACTCTTTCATCCTTTCCGGGTAAAGAGGGGCAGCTGTTGATACCCAATTTTTTCCTATATTTTTTATATACATAAATACCTTCAAAATAGCATATATATACATATATAAGCATGCACAAGGTTTTTATAATTTTTCCCATAATTTTAGGGATTTAAATTGATTTATTTCCTTCATTTTTATTCATAAAATCCCCAATAATTATCCCTCAAATCATTGTTGTGATGATTTAGTCCTTTAATTTCTATATTTATGCCAAAACATGGTTAAAATATTTTTTATGCATTTTTATAATTGCATTTTTTTATTTGTAAAGATAACTTGCATATAATTGCAATATTAACCCGTTTAATGTATAACTACCTTTATATGCATAAAATTGATCTCTATATTTTTAAAATGTTAAATATCTGTTATAAATCATTTTAGTACACAAAATTATATTCCAGAAATTATTTATTATTTATTATAATTTATATGGGGTAAATTGGCTATTTAAAATATAGCCAGATCTGCATTTCAATTTAGCCCAATTTAAACCTAACCCCAGCCCAATTTCTAACCAAACTACCCGATCCAGACCCTAACCCCGCCTACCCGACCCAAGGCCTGTCAAATTCTAGCCGTTGATCCAAAAGATAAACGGCCCTCGTTCGTTCATTCCTTTTTATCCCAAACGACCTCTAACCCTACCTCATTCCTCAGAGACCGACGCCTCTGTATTCTCTCATCTCCTCTCCTCTCTCAACCACTCAACCTAACCCTATCTCCTTCAACCGCCGACCTTCTTCTCCGATCTTCTACGGTGATCTCCCGTCAACTCCTAAGCCTCCAATGGCCCCTCTAATGCTATGCTTGCCTTCTCTAAGTTTTTCTAGGGCCCTGGGCCACACCGACTTGCATCTAGGGTTTGCTATTTGGTTGTTCTTTGCTACTACGGTGTGATTTCGAGCAAAACCACACTGTATTTGGCATGATCTTTGGGACTTTACACAGGTTCTTTCACCTCTCCCTGGGTTTCTTCTGAAACCCTAATTTCTGCCTACATCTCTTAGATCTGTACGGTTTTAAAATGATTCGAGTATGTTTCTTTAATGTTTTACACTGCTCTTGAATCCCTTTTACAAGAATCATCGATTTCAAGGTGTTTTCCCCTTCTTCTAAAATTAGGGTTTTCGGAACTTCTTCTAAAACTTTGTTTAAACTGATTCTTTATGTTTGAACTTCTATCTCTTGCATATTTTGACTGATTCTAGGATCTTACTGCTTTTTCAACTCGCCTATGTTAAAAGCCCTAAATTTTCTAGATTTTCTTTGTTTGGTTCTGTGTGTCAGCATGACTACTCGATTCTTGTTTAAGTTTTTGTGATTACCTTGCCCTGAGCTTTTAGCCTAATTTATACCGCCTCTATGTGATTATGTTCATCTTGATTTTTTCAGACTTGCCTCTTTCTATCAATACTGTTTAACCTACATGTTTGCTGTGTCTGATTGCTCTTACTCTATTTATATGCTGAATACTGAATCGTGACTCCCTCTTGATTGATTCTGGATTTTCTATTTTTTGGGTTTGATTGAAAGACCTTCCTTTAAACCCTCAATTTCGACCCCTTCTATTCAAATTAACTGATTCACCTACCTTGTCTGCTGTGGTACTTTATTCTTACTGACTATTTCCTTAATTAGAGTGTTCTGAACTTAGCCCTAATTGTTTACCCTATACTTACTGAATTTGAATCTTTCCTTATTAGTCATACACTGATTTCTTTCCTTAATTATTACTTGTTCTTACCATTTGAATTAATTCCCTTAACTTAAGGGAGTACTTGTCCTGATTTTGCTCTAATTGATTCTGAGTTCCTTAATTACTATGTTACTATGATTTTTACCTTATTTTTATCTAATTTCGAACTACTATCATTACATACTCTCTCATTAACACAGACACGAACACTTGGGTTCAAACCAACCCTCATACTTAAAAAATCTCTGCTCTCTCTCTTGTGCTACTTGCTACTGTTCTAAGTTAGCCGGCTGCAAGCCAAGGCTACCCATTTGTGCTCTCTTGTTCTTTCTTTCTACTTACTCTCCTCTTCACTGGTATGTCCTAGTTTCAATTCAAAGTTCCAACAAAAACATGATTCTCTTATTGTTTTAGTTCCTATTACTTCTGGTTTGCTTCTATTTGTGGTTCTGTTGTGAAAGTTGTAGTTAAGGGTTACATTATTAGCATGATATCATGTCTTCCCCTCCCCTTCAAGTCAACATGTTTCCCCTTCTGTTTGTTTCTGCATGTCTGCACTAGTCATCTCTTGCTTGTTATATGTTTACCACCATGGATCTCCAAAATCCCTATCCCCTTTGCATGTAAGTCTGTTATTTATGTCTGATTTTGCGACTATGTCTAGCTAGCTACTTCTGGGAATGACCACTATGTCTAGCTAGCTACTTCTGGGCATGACCACTAATTCCTAGGTCTTTGCTTAACTATGCGTGTCCTATGTATTCCCAAGCCCCTTTACCCCTGTTTGTGACTACCAAACCTGCCTTGATGCTATGACTCCTAGCTGTGTATGAACCTATCCTAAGGTGTTTGGACTTTGTTAACTACTCCAATCTCTATTTCAAATAATCTATGTTGCTTTACTGAATTACTTCTAAAAAGACTTTCGTTAAATACAGTTTCTTACTAAAGTCTTTCAACTTGAGTCCATCACTTTTCACTCTACTCTTAGTCAATAAGTTCTGCCCCCTCTAGTATGTGTACTGCCTTGGGATCCTTTTGATAACCCTCTGAACTCTGGCATACTGAGGCTGGCCTTTCCACACTGCACTTGTTCAATCTTTGGTTACTAAGTCCAGGTGTAAGCACTGCCCGGGATCCTTGAGATCCTTATGGAACTTTGATGCACCTAGACTCTGATTTGTCTACGAAATTGAGGCATATGAGGCCATTGGAGGCTTTGCGAAATCTGGGCCTAATTGAAGGCTCCCTATAGATTAGCTTCTTGATTTTCTATTTCTATTTTGTAATTCATTCATTGGCCTGTAATAATTTGTAAACACATATTGGGGTATTTAGTAAAAAAGGGTGGGTAGATGCATACTTTATGGGGTAATACGGGTAGAAATCCTGCTCCTAGGACTTTACTTTAAAGTCTGTTTGCTCTAGACAACATGCTCATAGGATTTTACTCTTTAATCTGATTGCTTTGCCTAATATAAATCATGTCCATAGGATTTCACTTTTAAGTTTGTTTGCTCATCAAGTAGAAACCATGTCTATAAGGTTTTACATTCTGTCATGTTTAGAAACCATGCTTAGAGGTTCCAAACAATCATATCTTAAAATCAGTTCAACAATAGATGCCATGCCTATAGGACCTAATCCAGATTCAGTTATAACAAGTATTTATGAATGTTTCCATACCTGCAAATCATAAAAATCAGTGTTACGCTTAGATATCACGCATATAGGGAGCTCTACTCGTAATTCTGTCTAGTCTAATAAATCGACTTGATCACGCCTAGAATTGGTTCTATTAAGTATTAAGCATTTCCTGAAACAAGTTCTTTCAAACTGCCTCAATCTCACTAGATATCATGCCTATAAGTATTAAAGGATATCTATTTCAAAACCTGTTTTGTTCCCGTATTAATACAAACATCAGTATTCTGCGTATAGGCAAGCCTTTAGGGCGTTTTTTCAAAACTGCATTCTCTGAAGCTGTCCCTATCGCTCAATATTTTCTGATCCTAACAGGCTTTTAAAAGGAGTCCCTAGGCAACTACTAGGGTGTAACTTCTGAGTCTAAAAAGGGTTTGTCTGTTTCTGCATATTCACTTAGATATCCTGCTTTAGTATATTAATTAATAAAAGACCTTAATTGTGCTTGAGTCGTGTTGATTATGTGTTTGTTTGAGGAGGGAACTCTGAGCCTCTAAATTGTTCCTATTATGTGTGAAAGTCCTAAATGCTTTTGACTGTCGCCTTAGAATTTTCGCCTTTTAAAACCTTAGGGGTACGTCTAGAACCACCTATAGGTAGAGGTCCTAGCTCCCTCCAGGATCATGAAGAAGGGATGGGTAGCAGCGCGCGATAGAAATCATTGACCAAACACTCGGTTTGCATGACCAATAAGGGGATAGGAAGGGTAGACATAGGATATGATGACTACGCGTTAATGTCACGTGTAGCCCCTCATTGAGGAGTGTTTACCGGACATTGCGTGGGGTGATCCTATAGGATAACCAACCTAGGACCCCTTCTTGCCAAATCCTTTCTTTATTTAAATCTTCGTTCGAACCTTTATCTTGCTACTTGAGTTACCCAACGTGCTTTACTTGCAACTTATTTGATTCAAATGTTTATCTGGACTAATTTGTGAATATAAGTTTGGCCGGGACCCACAGTTGTAGACCAAGAGGGGTGCCTAAAACTTCCCCTCGAGGTTACTTCAAGCCTTTAGCCGAATCTCTAGTAATGCAAACCAACTTAAGGGTTAATCGCTCTAGGTGACCTAACGCACCGTAATCCGTTAGGTGGCGACTCTTCAAATACCCAATTCCTAAAAGAAAATGAGTCATTACACCCCGTGAATGTCGAAACCCGGACCTCTCCCCGTAAAAAAGGGAGGGAAAAAGGGGGCGCGACAGCATGGCAACTCTGCTGGGGATATTTTTAGGCTCTTACCATAACGAACTTGCTCTTATGATTAGTCCAAGCATGCTTTATCCCGTACCATCTTCCCTTATTTTAATTTGACTGACTATTTCCTTTTAAGCATTTATTGTTCTTTATTCTTGAAACTGACTTGTCTTTTTATTTCCTTTTCCTGTAACCGTCTTTCAATTATTTAAATACTGTATTTATTTCCTTACGTGCAAATACTTGACTACGTGTTATTAACTGCTGCATAAATCATGCTCCACATCATATTCCACTCGTGCATATCAAATCCTATAGCAATGATTTAATGAGTGGTTGCGCTCTTCCTATTTACTACCCTTAAATTCGGAAAGGCTTATTTGCGGTAAAACCAGTCGATCAGCGGTGCAGTCGATGGTTCTGTGCCTTCCCCCTCGAGTCGTCCGCTCGAGGGTACCAGTCTAAAACCCCATAGAAGCCTTACTCTGGTTAAAATTGTGCATGCATCATGGTCAAACCTAGTCGGATCAGTTATGTTGTCCACATAATGATCCTTTAAGATAAGCCTTATCCAAAGTCCATCGGGTTTTCCATAATCCTAACGGACACAACCACGTTCTGTGCATTAATTCGGAGAACTAATATGACGATATGTTGATCACAAATGTATAAATAGTCGAGTCTGGTGGGGGTAAGGTCTAACCCTTTTGTTTTGTAGAAAATGAGGCACGAGGTCCCCAGCTTCGGTATGGTTAGCACACCCTCACTCTTGCTAGACTGGTGGAGGAATCTTCCATCAGATGACCAAATCAATGAATGGAAAGAGAGGGTTGCCAACTCTAACGAGAAGCTTGAATATCTGGAATACAACCTGCTGGAATTGGAAGGAAAAGTGAGGAAGAGAGTCACCGACTGCCAAAACGCTGAGGGAAACGAAGAAGGGCATTTGGCAAAGGCATTCCTGCTAATGAGCCTACACGAACTGGGGGATTTGATCGACAAGAGCATTCAGCCTGAAGAAAGTCCTTCCGAGAACAAATAGATTAGGTTTACTTGATTTTCAAATGTAATAAGGCCAAGTGCGAGTAGTGACTCATTTTATTATTTTAGTGTCGTTTTGGGATTCGTTTATTTTTACATTATGAAATGAAGCATTTATTGGCATTAAACGTTCTCCAAATCTATTTGCCGCTAGGCCTACCTCGGGCACCACGAGGCTCCCAAATTAGGACGCGAATTTACATTCCCGCAATATGTGCTTAAATACTGCAAACATTTTAGAATCCTCACTGACTTGTTACCTTTTTGTTTTTCCTTTATTTTGATTATTCCCATTCCCTGAGGTTGGTTCGCACATACTAGCATCATCAGCATACCTAAAGGTCTTCCACATCCTCCTCTTCCAAGTGTAAATGATGCAATGCAGTGCCATACTTGAAGAGGAGGAGGAAGAAGGCCTCACTATTCAGACTATGGAGAAGGGAGCCATTCTCAGGAACTGGACCGCCACACCATCCCGAGCCCGTTTAGTCCCTGGGTAGCTTGGCAGAATTTACTCCTATAAGCCATTCTAGGCATTTAGGATTTCCCGTAATTTTGTTTTAAGTTTTATTTGTTTTCCAAAATGAATGCTCGATTCATCAAGCTGTACTTTGTCTGGACAATTTTCTTCAAGTTTTAATCAAATGAATTCGCTCTTTATTATACACTACTATCTTTACATTTTTCTTTTCTACAGCATTATTATTACTTTTCCTGATGAACTAGTGATTGTGACATGTAATGAGGCAATGCAACATGAGAATAGTGATTCAGAGGAAGAGGATGAGATACCTGAGGAAATTGTCAGGGAGGTTGAAAATTTTGAGAATAAGCCTAAGTCCAATCTGGACGAGACCGAAGCAATAAATTTGGGAGATGCCGAGACCATCAAGGAGACCCGCATCAACATTCACTTGTCACCAACAGAGAAAGAAGAGTATGCCCGGTTCCTAAGAGAGTATGAGGACGTTTTTGCATGGTCATATGATGACATGACCGGTTTGAGCACGTCCATAGTGGCTCACAAGTTACCCACTAACCCCATGTGTGCGCCAGTGAAGCAGAAACTCAGAAAGTTCAAACCAGACATGAGCCTGAAAATCAAGGAGAAAGTTACCAAGCAGATCAAAGCCAAAGTTCTCAGGGTGGTTGAGTACCCAACCTGGTTAGCTAACATTGTGCCAGTTCCTAAGAAGGATGGGAAGGTCCGAGTATGTGTCGACTACCGAGATCTAAACAGAGCAAGTCCCAAAGACGACATCCCACTGCCAAATATACACATCCTGATCAATAACTGCGCCAAGCATGAACTCCAATCCTTTATAGATTGCTTCGCGGGTTATCACCAGATTTGGATGGATGAAGAAGATGCAGAGAATACAGCTTTTATTAGACCATGGGGTGTATATTGTTACAAGATGATGCCATTTGGTTTGAAGAATGCTGGGGCTACTTACATGAGAGCCATGACAACCATATTCCATGATATGATACACAAAGAAATAGAGGTGTATGTGGACGATGTCATTATCAAATCCAAGAGGGCCGCAGATCACATAGCAGACGTGAGGAAGTTCTTTGACAGGCTAAGGAGGTACAACTTGAAACTGAACCCCGCAAAATATGCATTCAGGGTTCCCATAGGAAAACTATTGGGATTCATTGTCAGTCATCGAGGGATTGAGCTGGATCCATCTAAAGTCAAGGCGATTCAGGAGTTACCGCCACCTAAGAGCAAAAAGGATGTGATGAGCTTCCTAGGGCGTCTCAACTATATCAGTCGCTTCATAGCACAATCCACAGTCATATGTGAACCCATCTTCAAGATGCTGAGGAAAGATGCTGAAACAAGCTGGACAGAGGATTGTCAGAAAGCCTTTGACAGAATCAAGGAATACCTGTCCACACTGCCAGTGTTGGTCCCGCCAGAACCGGGACGACCTTTGCTACTCTATCTATATGTACTAGATGGAGCCTTCGGATGTGTTTTAGGACAACATGATGAGACAGGAAGAAAGGAGCAAGACATATATTACTTGAGTAAGAAATTCACACCTTATGAAGCACGGTATTCTCTGCTTGAACGCACTTGCTGCGCTCTGACCTGGACAGCCCAGAAATTGAGGAATTATTTCTGTGCCTACACTACATACCTCATATCCAGAATGGATCCCCTGAAGTATATATTTCAGAATCCCATGCCTATTGGGAAGTTAGCTAAATGGCAGATACTACTGAGTGAGTTCGACATCGTCTATGTAACTCAAAAGGCGGTCAAGGGACAAGAATTGGCAGATCACCTTGCTGAAAATCCGGTGGGAGGAGAATACGAACCCTTGAAAATGTATTTTTCTGATGAAGAAGTGTCATTCGTAGGGGAAGACATTACCGAAGCATACGACGGTTGGAGGATGTTCTTTGATGGAGCCGCAAATTTCAGAGGAGTGGGCATTGGAGCAGTTTTGGTATCAGAAACGGGTCAGCACCATCCGGTATCTGCAAAACTCAGATTCCCCTGCACCAACAACATGGCGAAATATAAAGCCTGCATACTAGGGCTCAGCATGGCAGTCGACATGAACATTCAGGAGTTGCTGGTGATCGGTGACTCAGATTTGCTTGTGCACCAGGTACAAGGAGAGTGGGCCACCAAGAATTCCAAGATACTGCCATATCTGCACCATGTGCAGGAATTGAAAAGGAGGTTCACAAAGATAGAATTTCGACATGTGCCCAGAATTCAGAATGAGTTTGCCGACGCATTAGCCACTTTTTCATCCATGATACAACACCCAGATAAGAACTACATTGATTCCATTCCGTTGAGGATTCATAATCAGCCAGCTTACTGTGCTCATGTCGAGGAAGAAGCCGATGGAAAGCCTTGGTACCATGACATCAAAGAATACTTATCAAAGGGAGAATACCCGGAGCATGCAAATCACATTCAGAAACGCACACTTCGGAGATTGTCAAATAACTTCTTCCACAGTGGAGGGAACTTGTACAGTAGAACTCCTGATTTGGGGTTACTAAGGTGTGTCGACGCGAAGGAAGCTTCTAAGCTACTTGAGGATGTGCATGCTGGGACCTGCGGTCGGCATATGAATGATTTTGTTCTGGCCAAGAAAATACTCAGGGAAGGTTACTTTTGGATGACCATGGAGACGGATTGTGTTCAGTATGTCCGCAAATGCTTTCAATGTCAAGTGCATGCCAATATGATAAAAGTGCCTCCAAACGAGCTCAACGCAACAAGCTCACCTTGGCCATTCGCCGCTTGGGGAATGGATGTTATTGGTCCAATTGAACACACTGCTTCAAACGGACAGAGGTTTATTCTGGTAGCCATTGATTACTTCACAAAATGGGTAGAAGCTGCATCTTACAAAGTTGTAACCAAGAAAGTCGTCGTAGATTTTGTCAAGGATCGTATTGTTTGCCGATTCGGAGTTCCTGAGTCCATTATTACAGACAATGCCGCCAACCTCAACAATGATCTGATGAAAACTATATGTGAAACTTTCAAAATCTAGCACAAGAATTCAACCGCCTACAGACCTCAGATGAATGGAGCCGTAGAAGCCGCGAACAAAAACATTAAGAAGATACTAAGGAAAATGGTGGAAAATCACAAGCAGTGGCATGAGAAGTTACCCTTTGCTCTGTTAGGGTACCGCACCACAGTTCGCACGTCAACCGAGGCAACCCCCTACATGTTGGTTTATGGTACCGAGGCTTTCATCCCAGCCGAGGTAGAGATGCCTTCTTTGAGGGTCATACAGGAAGCTGAACTCAGCGATGCGGAATGGATAAGGAGTCGCTATGAAAAATTAGCCTTCCTCGATGGAAAGAGAATGAACGCAGCATGCCACGGCCAACTTTATCAGAACAGAATGTCTAGAGCTTTCAACAAAAGAGTTAAACCAAGAGAGTTCGCACCAGGGCAGTTGGTATTGAAGAAAATCTTCCATCATCAAGATGAAGCCAAAGGGAAATTCTCCCCCAACTGGTAAGGTCCGTATATGGTTCACAGGGTCCTGACAGGAGGAGCACTCATACTTGCGGAAATGGACGGAGAAATCTAGTAAAAACCAATCAATTCAGACGCAGTCAAGAGATACTATGCCTAGATTATTTCACATTTCTTTTCTGATGTAATTGAACTACGCTTGACCTGATTCCCGTTTAAGAGGGGATATGTAGGCAGCCTTACGGGTTCGGTCATATCATAATAAAACTTTCATTTCCTCCAAGATTAGAAACTGGGGCAGAATTTTAAAGGGGATCCTCAAACTTTCGGGGCATGTCCAGCCAACACCATCACATGCCAGGAAGCCAATAATCAGTCAAGAACTGGGGCAGAATTTTGAGAAGGATTCTCAAAATTCCAAAGAAGATTCAGCAAGGTCCGCCATCCGCAAATAGTTAAAAATCATATACCAATCTGGGGCAGAATTTTGAGGAGGACCCTCAAAATTCCAACATAAGAGAGCTGCAATGCCTTTGAAATGTGTCACAGTCGCTAGTTCATCAAAATTACTTGATATATCAATACGCTTCCAAAACGATACTATTTTATCAATGAATGCATATTTTTCGAAAATTCTATTTTTCATAACGGTCAGGTGCTACCTAGGGGAACTCGAAGGGGGGTTTCCAGAGCGGAGCAGAGCAAGGCCGGCTGGCGAAGCAAGAACCAACCTCCCCTCATAAAATTTATGATTTTTCTTTGAACACGGGCACATTTTGACGTAACGGTAGCATTCGTGAAACATGTATACACAAAGCAAATTCACCATCCATCCGGCCATCAGACACTGAATATATCCCAGCTAAGACATACTCTACCCTTATCTGCTATTCTCTCCTTGCATGAGTCTAATCCTTGACTCCACATTTGCATGAGTCTAATCCTTGACCCCACATTTGCATGAGTCTAATCCTTGACTCCACATTTGCATGAGGCTAATCCTTGCCTCCCTATTTGCGTGAGTCTAATCCTTGACTCCATCCTGCATGAGGCTAATACTTGCCTCCCTATTTGCATGAGTCTAATCCTTGACTCCATCCCGCCTAAGGCTAATCCTTGCTTCCCTATTTTCATGAGTCTAATCCTTGACTCCATCCTGCATGAGATTAATCCTTGCCTCCCTATTTTGCATGAGTCTAATCTTTGACTCCATGAGTCTAATCCCTGCCTCCATATTTGCATGAGGCTAATCCTTGCCTCGCCGTCTGCATGGAACCAAACGTTGTCCCTCTTTGCACAAATATTGCTCTATTTTTAGTGCTATTTATTTGCTTTTCGATCGGGCTAAGCTCTGCCCTCCATTTCACAAGACTAAGCCTTGTCTTGTTAACATCATATTACTGCATATCATGGGCTGAAATATCGCCAATCTATCTGAAGGCGTCATAGTCTAAAGGCATTATCCTCATAGCCGGAACACCACATGCCATGGCATAAGGATCTCTCAAAACTTACATATCATTATTCCAATGCGTCATGGTTCGGAGGCATCATCTTCATGGCCCGAGAACATCATTTCATGGCTTGCGAATCCCTTATCATATAATTCATGGCCCAGGACATCATAGTCTAAGGACGTCATCCGCACCGGCCAAAGACAATCTTTCATGGTCCAAAGGGAATTTGCATCATGCTTAAATTTCCGCAAATACGTTTGTAACATTTTTATCTGTAGGCAACCAGTAAGCAACCGATATCCTAGCAGCAGCAATCTCGCTCCAGTTCCCTCCAACCGTCCCTAGCCTTAACCGCTCACCGTAGCCGCTTCCGCATCGCGTGTTCGTTCTTGTAGTAATTTCATCGGTACATTCCGCAGATGAATCTAAAACTACATATGGCCTGATTCCTGTAAAACCAGGGATATGTAGGCAACTCAAAAACCGGAGTCCGGCCTCCATCTTTCAAAACATCCCGTCCGGTCAAAATTGGCCATCATTTCTTTACCCGAAAACTCTTTCATCCTTCCCGGGTAAAGAGGGGCAGCTATTGATACCCAATTTTTCCCTATATTTTTTATAGATACATAAATAACTTCAAAATAACATATATATGCATATATAAGCATGCAAAAGGTTTTAATTATTTTTCCCATAATTTTAGGGATTTAAATTGATTTATTTCCTTCACTTTTATTCATAAAATCCCCAATTATTATCCCTCAAATCATTGTTGTGATGATTTAGTCCTTTAATTTCTATATTTATGCCAAAATATGGTTAAAATATTTTTATGCATTTTTATAATTGCATTTTTGTATTTTTAAAGATAAATTGCATATAATTGCAATATTAGCCCGTTTAATGTATAACTACCTTTATATGCATAAAATTGATCTCCTATATTTTTAAAGTGTTAAATATCTATTTTAAATCATTTTATTACACAAAATTATTTTCCAAAAATTATTTATTATTTATTATAAATTATATGGGGAAAATTAGCAATTTAAAATATAGCCAGATCTGCATTTCAATTTTAGCCCAATTTAAACCCAACCCCAGCCCAATTTCTAACTAAACTACCCGACCCAGACCCTAAACCCATCTACCCGACCCAAGACCCGTCAAATCCTGGTCGTTGATCCAAAAGATCAACAACCCTTATTCGTTCATTCCTTTTTATCCCAAACGACCTCTAACCCTACCTCATTCCTCATAGACAGTCGCCTCTGTATTCTCTCATCTCCTCTCCTCTCTCAACCACTCAACCTAACCCTAGCTCCTTCAACCGCCGACCTTCTTCTCCGGTCTTCTATGGTGATCTCCCGTCAACTCCTAAGCCTCCAATGGCCCCTCTAATGCTATGCTTGCCTTCTCTAAGTTCTTCAAGGGCCCTGGGCCACACCGACTTGCATCTAGGGTTTGCTATTTGGTTGTTCTTTGCTACTTCGGTGTGATTTCGAGCAAAACCATACTGTATTTGGCACGATCTTTGGGACTTTAGACAAGTTCTTTCACATCTCCTTGGGTTTCTTCTGAAACCCTAATTTCTGCCTATATCTCTTAGATCTGTACGATTTTAAAACGATTCGAGTCTGTTTCTTTGATGTTTTACACTACTCTTGAATCCCTTTTACAAGAATCATCGATTTCAAGGTGTTTTCCCTTTCTTCTAAAATTAGGGTTTTCGGAACTTCTTCTAAAACTTTGTTTAAACTGATTCTTTGATGTTTGAACTTCTATCTCTTGCATATTTTGACTGATTCTAGGATCTTACTGCTTTTTCAGCTCGCCTATGTTAAAAGCCCTAATTTTTCTAGATTTTCTTTGTTTGGTTCTGTGTGTCAGCATGACTACTCGATTCTAGTTTAAGTTTCTGTGATTACCTTGCCTCGGATGTGTTCTTACTGAGCTTTTAGCCTAATTTATACTGCCTCTATGTGATTATGTTCATCTTGATTTTTTCAGACTTGCCTCTTTCTATCAATACTGTTTAACCTGCATGTTTGCTGTGTCTGATTGCTCTTACTCTATTTATATGCTGAATACTGAATCGTGACTCCCTCTTGATTGATTTTGGATTTCCTATTTTTTGGGTTTGATTGAAAGACCTTCCTTTAAACCCTCAATTTCGACCCCTTCTATTCAAATTAACTGATTCACCTACCTTGTCTGCTGTGGTACTTTATTCTTACTGACTATTTCCTTAATTAGTGTGTTCTGAACTTAGCCCTAATTGTTTACCCCATACTTACTGAATTTGAATATTTCCTTATTAGTCATACACTGATTTCTTTCCTTAATTATTACTTGTTCTTACCGTTTGAATTAATTCCCTTAACTTAAGGGATTACTTGTCCTGATTTTGCTCTAATTGATTCTGAGTTCCTTAATTACTATGCTACTATGATTTTTACCTTATTTTTATCTAATTTTGAACTACTATATATACATACTCTCTCATTAAAACAGACACGAACACTTGGGTTCAAAACTATCTCTCATACTTAAAAAATCTCTGCTCTCTCTCTTGTGCTACTTGCTACTGTTCTAAGTTAGCCGGCTGCAAGCCAAGGCTAGCCATTTGTGCTCTCTTGTTCTTTCATTCTGCTTACTCTCCTCTTCACTGGTATGTCCTAGTTTCAATTCAAAGTTCCAACAACAACATGATTCTCTTATTGTTTCACTTCCTATTGTTTCTGGTTTTCTTCTATTTGTGGTTCTGTTGTGAAACTTGTAGTGAAGGGTTACATTATTAGTATGATATCATGTCTTCCCCTCCCCTTCAAATCAACATGTTTCCCCTTCTGTTTTTTTCTGCATGTCTACACTATTCATCTCTTGCTTGTTATATGTATACCACCATGGATCTCCAAAATCCTATCCCCTTTGCATGTAAGTCTGTTCTTTATGTCTGATTCTGCGACTATGTCTAGCTAGCTACTTCTGGGCATGACCACTAATTGCTAGGTATTTGCTTAAATATGTGTGTCCTATGTATTCCCATAAGTATTAAAGGATATCTATTTCAAAACCTGTTTTGTTCCTGTATTAATACAATCATCAGTATTCTGCGTATAGGCAAGCCTTTAGGGCATTTTTTCAAAACTTCATTCTTTGAAACTGTCCTTATCGCTCGATATTTTCTGATCCTAACAGGCTTTTAAAAGGAGTCCCTAGGCAACTACTAGGGTGTAACTTCTCAGTCTAAAAAGGGTTTGTCTGTTTCTGCATATTCACTTAGATATCCTGCTTTAGGAAATTGATTAATAAAAAACCTTAACTGTGCTTGAGTCGTGCTGCTTATGTGTTTGTTTGAGGAGGGAACTCTGAGCCTCTTAATTGTTCCCATTATGTGTGAAATTCCTAAATGCTTTTTACTGTTGCCTTAGAATTTTTGCCTTTTAAAACCTTAGGAGTACGTCTAGAACCACCTATAGGTAGAGGTCCTAACTCCCTCCAGGACCATTAAGAAGGGACGGATAACAGCACGCGATAGGAATCATTGACCAAACACTCGCTTTGCATGACCAATAAGGGGATGGGAAAGGTAGACATGGGATATGATGACTACGCGTTAATGTCACGTGTAGCCCCTCATTGAGGAGTGTTTATCGGACATTGCGTGGGGTGATCCTATAGGATAACCAACCTAGGACCCCTTCTTACCAAATCCTTTCTTTATTTAAACCTTCGTTCGAACCTTTGTCTTGCTACTTGAGTTACCCAACGTGCTTAACTTGCAACTTATTCAATTCAACTATTTATATGGACTAATTTGTGAATATAAGTTCGGCCGGGACCCACAGTTGTGGACCAAGAGGGGTTCCTAAAACCTTCCCCTCGAGGCTACTTCGAGCCCTTACCCGAATCTCTGGTAATGCAAACCAACCCAAAGGTTAATCGCCTCTAGGTGCCCTAACGCACCGTAATTCGTTAGGTGGCGACTCTTCAAATACCCAATTCCCAAAAGGAAATGAGTCATTACACCCCGTGAATGTCGAAACCCAGACCTCTCCCCGTAAAATAGGGAGGGAAAAAGGGGGCACGACAGTATTTACTTTTGGGACTACAGAACGGTATTCCGGGAGATCCCCCTGCATATTTTACTTTGGGACTACAGAACGTTATTTTCGAGAGATTCCCCCGTCTTGCATATTTACTTTGGGACTACGGAACGGTATTCCGGGAGATCCCCCTGCACATTTATGTTTTGGACTATGAGACGGTATCTCGGGAGATCCCCTGTTGTTATCTCTGTGTACTGTACCTTTATCTTTCTATGTTTTTTTCCGATTAAATTTCAGTCTTTATTTTATTAGATATTCTGCTTTGTCTTATTATTTTATAGTTATACCAGTAGGGCCCTGACCTGATCTCGTCACTACTCGATCGAGGTTAGGCTTGGCACTTACTGGGTACCATTGTGGTGTACTCATGACCTTTCCTGTACATGTTTTTTGTGTGCAGATCCAGGTACCTCCTACCGGCCTCGTTTGTAGTGAGCCGAGACAGCTTTGGAGACTTCAAGGTATATCTGCCGCCTCCGCAGACCTCGGAGTCCCTTTCTACTCTTTCCCGTGTCAAACACTTCTGTATTTTTCTTTTGTTAGACTCTGGAGTATAGAGATACTATTTGTCTTTCTATAGTTTGTGACTCATGATGTTCCGAATTTTGGGAAAACTGTATACGTCAGGTGTTTGGTTATTGTACATGCCGAGCGGCATTATTATTGGTTATACAGTATCTAATGCATTTAGCTGTTTAGTTTGTTTCCATTATTGATATTTCCACAATCTATTAGGCTTACCTAGTCGTAGAGACTAGGTGCCTTCACGACATATCTCGGAGGGATGTTTGGGTCGTGAGAAGATCTAATTTGTAAGAAGTCAGTATGAAGCTTCCACCAGATTTTGTATGCACCAAAGGTGTAGGTATCATAGTAGAGTTTTAAGGCGTTGATGTAATTTCCTCCTATGTGGAAGGGAGGTTATGAAAGCGACAAAACATACGACGCGAGATTGCAAGGTAAGTAAGGTAAATGTGAAGAAACTACGAGATACTCAAGGATAAAAGGTTGTGAATAGTCGAGACTTCAGATAGAGGTTGGGTTTTAGTTTAGTTTACAGAGGAGACCCTAGAGAAAATTTGTAAATCTTTAAGAGTTAACATTCGAGGACGAATGTTTCTAAAGGGGGGAAGGATGTTACATACCGTACTTTTCTACATTAGATTCGTCATAAGGTAATTGACATAAGTTTAAGAACAAGACTATTTTGAGGTTATAAGTATTTATGCTATTTATAACAAGTGATAAGTAAGTGACGTGAAGGTCAGAGGGTAATCAAATCAAAGAAAATGAGTTTCGTCGAAGTTTGATATTTTAGGATAAAATATGGTCCAAGCTTGTAACGACCCGGCCGGTCATTTCATGAATTGCCGCTCTGTTTCCCCCTTTTTCTACTTCTTTATGCTTTGTTCATCTGTGTTATGTGGTATCGGGTTGGTCGGTTCGAATTCGGAATGATATTGGAAAGGTTTGAGACACTTAGTCTCTTTTGAGTAAGCTTAAGTTGGAAAAGTCAACCGGATGCTGACTTATGTGAAAAAGGTCTCGGATGTGAATTTCGATGGTTCGGATAGCCTCGTGAGGTGATTTGAGACTTAGGAGCATGATCAGAATGTGTTTTGGAGGTCCATAGTAGATTTAGGCTTGAATGCGAAAGTGAAATTTTGGCATTTTTCGGTTGGTAGCAGAGATTTTGATATAGGGGTCGGAATGGAATTCTGGAGATTGGAGTAGATCCGTTGTGACATTTGATATGTGTGTGCAAAATTTTAGGTCATTCGGATGAGGTTTGATAGACTTTTTGATCAAAAGCGGAATTCGAAAGTTTTTGGAAACCTTAGGCTTGAATCCGATGTTATTTTGTTGATTTGACGTTGTTTTAAGTGTATCGAAGATTGGTATAAGTTTGGATAGTGGTATATGACTTGTCCGTACTTTTAGTTGAGGTCCCGGAGGCCTCGGGATGAATTCGGGTGGTTGACGGGAAGTTTGGAGTTGGAAATTTGCAGCTGAAGCTGCTGAAGTTCCTGTCATGACCGCACCTGCGGCTTGGGGACCGCAGGTGCGGGCCCGCAGAAGTGCAAAGAGGGGCACAGATGCGGCCAAGGTTGAGGAAGATTGGAACCCCAGATGCGGTGGTTCGAGCGCACCTGCGGCAGCGCATGTGCGGTATTTGATCGCAGGTGCGATTCTTGAGCGGTTAAGTGGATTCTGCAGATGCGCACCTAGGACCGCAGGTGCAGATCCATAGGTGCAAGATTTTGACCGCATAAGCGATTTAGCTGGGCAGAACATATAAATTAAGTTCTTCGCAAATTTTGGGTTATTCCACCATTTTCATATACGGGTTTGAGCTTGGGAGAGCAAATTGAAGAGGGAATTCAAGAGGGTTTCGTGGAGGTAAGATTTTTGGACCCTAAACTTGTTTCTATGATGGTTTTTAACTATTTAAGCTTGAAATCTATGGAAATTAGTAGCAAAATTGGGGATTTAGGGCTTGGAAATTGGAGACCTTAATCTAGGGATTTGAGGGGTCATTTGTGGTTGGATTTTTATATATTTGGTATGTATGAACTCGTGAGAGTGTAAGGATTCCAGTTTTGTGAATTTTATCGGAATTCAAGACGTAGGCCCGGGGGTCGGGTTTGGCCAATTTCAGGATTTTTTGGTGTAACTTGGTTATTTTCGAGTGGGCTTTGTTCCCTTAGCATATTTTGATGGTATGAATCTATTTTTGGTTAGATTTAGAGCATTCGGAGGCCGAGTCTAGAGGCAAAGGCATCGCGGGCTAGGGTTTGGACCGGATTGAGGTAAGTAATGATTGAAAATGTTGTCCTGAGGGTATGAAATCCCGGATTTCACATCGTTGTGCTACTTTGAGGTGACGCACAAGCTAGATGACGAGCGTGGGGTCGTGCACCGTTGGGGATAGTGACTTAGTCCGTCCCGTATGACTGTTAAGTCGCGTATTTGATTGAAAACTGTTTGATATCATTGTGTTTTGGATAGTATTATCATGTTTTGGGCTGAATGCCATATTTGGGCCTCGTGCCAACTGTTTTGGACCCTTAGGGGATTTCTACTACTGATCCTCACTATTTTGGCTTCATATTTGTACTCAGTCATGCTGTATTCTACTGTTTTCATAACTCAGCCATATTTACTCCATTTTGACATTTTAAATGATATTTTGGGCTGAGCATCATGTTTTACTGTTGCCCGAGTGGCTTGGGAGATTTCTGACTGAGTGAGGTCGAGGGCCTGTATTGTGAGGATATGATGGGATCGGGCTGCGCGCCGCAGCAAGTTGATATTGTGAGGTTGAGGGCCAGTTTGATTATGCCACGAGATGGCTTGTTATAGCGCTTGGGCTGTAGGAGACCCTCCAGAGTCTGCACACCCCCTGTGAGCGCGGGTACCCAGTGTTAGATGTGATATTGCCCGAGGGGCCGTTGTTGTTTCATGTTATTGCCCGAGGGGCCGATTACGAGTGATTGTGAGGTAGCCCGAGTGGCTGGTTTCTGTTGATATCTTGCCCGAGGGGCTGTTTACATTTCTATTCTTTTCTCACTATTTTCATCACTCGCTTGAAACTATTGAAAGTTTTTTAAAAAAGTTTTACTGAATTGAGATGTTTTTACGAGTTTTATTGTTTTACTGCATTGTTCTAGACTTATATTGTTTTGCTGTAGCATCTTGACGTTGTTTACGTGTTTTCTTACTGCTCAGCTACTTTTACTTTTATTACTTACTGAGTTGGCATACTCACATTAGTCCCTGCACCCTGTGTGCAGATCCAGGAGTTTCGGGTCGCGATAGCGAGTGCTGATTTGGCTTCCAGCAGGCTTTCGGAGTTGACTAGGTAGCTGCTTGGCGTTCGCAGCCCAGTGCTTCTCCTTCCTATCTTTATTCAGCTATGTATTAGCTTTGTTTCAGACTATGTTGTCTTTTCATCTTCCTAGACGAGTTGTAGTTGCTCATGACTGGTGACACCCCGATGTCGGGCTGTGATATATATATATATATATATATATATATATATATTCCGCACTGTTTAAACTTCTTATGGGATTTTAGCTAATTAATGGTTTTAGATGACTTATTATGAACTTATGGTTGGCTTTGGGGTTTGTGTCCGCTGGCCTAGTTTCACGTTAGGCGCCATCACGACCGGGTCAGTTTTAGGATCGTGATAAAGCTATAATATCCCGTATTTATGAACCAGTGCTATACCTCATGATCGTGATAGTAAGGTATATAAAATATATTAAAAGTGATTAGTATTTGGGTGAAATGAGATCAATAAATTAGCTATGTGTGTAATTAATTAAGTGGGAAAGTATAGTGGATGCACATAAATTATTCGGAATTGTTGGATAATTATGATTATCAAAAGTTATTAGTATATTATTATTTTTTGATAAGTTTTAGTTAAACATGTGATAGGAGGAAACTTTTAAATAATATTTTATGTATTGTAAGAAAAGAAATTAAAGTTACATTTTTATCCTTTTGAAGTTATTTTCTCATAATAAAAGTTATCTTTACCCATTTTGAGAACTAATAGTAAAAAAATTTATACTCTTGATATTTGAATGGAAAATTATAATTTTATAACAAATATTTTCTAGATGTCATAATGTTTATGATATATTAGTATAGTTTAAATTTATAAATCACGTATGATTAATAAAAATATGATGAGTTGACTAATAAATGAATTAGATAAATTAATTGGAAATTTAGAATTTGGAAATTATATTTTTGTGTAATAATTAAGTGAGATTTTCGGATAACTATTAGGGGGCATCATCCACGTGAGATATTGATAGTTGGCAGCAAGTTAATACCTATTCATGTGCTTAAGGAGGTGGTGGCAATGTTTAAATGTATGTATTAAGTTGTATGTATCAAGGGAGTCCATGTCAAGAGCAAAAAAATGGCATATTTATCTCACTTTGTTAAGAATGCTATTAAGTAAAGCAAATTTATGTGGCACCTAGTGATTTTCTTTTTTAGTAGTAGCAACGTCCATTTTTGGTGGGTCCATATAAGGTGGGATATTATCTTATATATGTTATTGTTATATTTTAATAGATGATCATGTGTCATCAATTAAGGAAAGAGTGGATAGAGGAGGATCCCACGTGTAAGAAGGAGGAAGTGATATATATACGTATGTATCTTATTTCATTTTAGGAGATGGAGGGCTTATGAAATGCATATGCAGTACTTTATATTAGGTAGGTGGAAACGTGAGTTTATGGAGGCATCACCTTTTAATTTGATCTTCTTCTATTCAACTCAATATTTTATGATTTGAGATATAGTAGCAACACTATTTCCTTTCTAACATAGAAGTAGCATTCTTTTTCCATTTATAGCAGCAACGCGAAGTCATCCAAAGATGGATTTAAGGTATGTTAAGGCGAATCCTTCTTTCTTTTGGCATGATCCAAGTAATGATGCGTAAACATAATGTTATTCCATAAATGATTCTACTCTTAGAAGTTAAGGATGTCTACGTTATTCATTCATGTAATATGATATTCAAAGCATGTCTAAGTATGTTCCTAAGTCACTATTGAGGTGTACGATAAAGATGTTAATGTTCATAATGTAGTATTATATGCATCTTCATTTACCACCGAGCTATGGCCTTGGGCAGTCTTGCATCTTTATTTACATCCGAGCTACGGCCGGTCGGGCAGTCATGCATTTACCACCATGCTACGGCCGGTCAGGCAGTCATGCATTTACCACCGTGCTACGGCTGGTCGGGCAGTCATACATTTACCACCGTGCGATGGCTGGTAGGGCAGTTACCACTTATCAGTTGGGCAGTCATGTTACGATATGGATATTAGTCTCAAAGAGAAGCACTATATATATATATATATATATATATATGTATGTATATATATATATATATATATGTATGTATATATAATTAGTATGCATATATGGTGGCACCTCAGAGATTCAGGTTGATGCTTATATCTCTCTCATTAATGTAGACTTATTATTATGTTTCAGTTCTGCCTTACATACTTGGTACATTATTCGTACTGACGTTCTTTTGTTGTGGACGCTGCATTCATGCCTACAAGTATAGGTAATCAGTTTGACGAGCCCTCATAGTAGATGAGTTTAGCATTCAATGAAGTATCGGTAAGACTCCACTTCATTCGGAGTGTAGCCGAGTCTATAAGTCATCATGTCAGAGTTTTGCTACAGACTTATGATTAGGCAGGGGCCCTATCCCATTTGATGTCGAATAATCGTAGAGGCTTTGTAGACAGATGTTCATTGTGTACAGTATGTCAGAGGCTTTGACGTCCCATATGTATTCATGTTTTAAGAATGATGGTCCATTGATACAACGTTTCCCCACTTATAGTTATACATTACGAGTTGTGGCCATGTTGGCCCATGATAGTTACAGGAAAAAATGTAGTTAAAGAGTAGTTCGCTCGAGCCAGTATGGCACCGGGTGCCAGCCACGCCTCCGCAGGTTTAAGTCGTGACAGATATCATCTAGTCCACAACTCCATCCTTCCCTGAGTCCTGGACTCGTTCACGTAAGTTCAAAGTTTATCTCTTTTTCTGAAAAAAGGTTGTTTCATGTCACTGCTAACCATTCTGCTTTCATTATTTCAGTAATTCAGTGGATATCGCTGAGGGTTGAAGGCCTGGATCGGTGGGTTCAAAAGATTTTGGACATCACTATGCTCGAAACTCGTCGGTGGAAAGAATTGGCCCCCAAATATGGATGGAGGGCCAAGAACCATGGTAAACTACCTCTACCTTCATTTCATCTTTGTACATAAGAAAACTGGCTAACCCTAACGGTTTGAAGCATTAGAAACTAAACACATAGACCTTTCATTTGATAGGTCATACACCATAAAACTCTTCATATCTTGAGATTTATGCCCGTTCAAAATTAAGTCTTGTGCGAACTCACTTGAAACTTTACCCCATTATATAATTTCCAATATGACTTAGCCTTAGGGCTCTTCTTAGACCATAAACCATTCTTAATGCACCTCATACATATATTGTCATGATCAACTGATATTATTAGTCTTTTTCATACCCGAATTAATATAATTAGCACCTGCCAATCTTCTTAATGATCTTAAACACTTCGAAATTTTCTGGGGTGTTTCATTTTTCCCCACTTAAGAACATTCTTCCTCGAGTGTTTTTCAAGTCATTATTAGGAACAATATTATCCTCCTTTCACCTTAACTATCATCTTAATCATTTCTGACTTCATATAGATCTTAGATGTTCTTCCAAAATTTCAACTTCCTTAAGGCTCCAAAATTTGGCTGACTTTCCAAATTCTCAAATTTTTTGGCATATTATCCCCTGCATCTAGGACTATCCAAGAATTCAACCTGTCTAGAACAAGCCCCCACATGGACAACAATTTTAACATAAATCAACAACTAAATATCTATAACATAATATGATGTCTAGGTAGGGGCGGATCCATGGTGTAAAATGTGATTTACGTGAATCTGTGGTCCTTGGGTTAAAGTATATATATATATATATATATATATATATATATATATATATATATATATATATATATATATATATATGATGTACATAATTTGTTAAAAATACATATACATATTTGATGAAACCCATGATCAAATGAGGCGAAGTGGTTCACTGGTTTTGGCCCCTTATTTCGAGCAGCCTAAGGTCAAGGGATCGAATCCCTTACCAAATTTTTTGTTTAATTTTTTTCTTAAATATTTCTTTTCTTTCTATTTCTACTAACATAACTTTTCTTTCTTTAAATCACTAAAGCAATCAACTTCCTACTTCCTAATTCCCATACGCCTGGAGTATACTCGATTGTACCATCCCGAAATGATACACCCATCTTCCTAGAATCCTAGATCTGCCTCTGTGTCTATGCCCCACACAGCCGCACATACATACTCAATGCACAACAACAAACTATCTATGACCACACAGCTGCACATATATCCTCAACATATAACAACAAAATATCTAAGTCCCACGTGGCTGCGCATATACCAGAATTGCATCAACTAATTCTTTACACTTTTAATGTAACGACCCGGTCGATCGTTTTGAGTATTTTAACCCCGAACCCCTAAATTATGCTTCCTCTATGCTATATTATGGTTATTTAACTTGCTGGGGTGGTTGGTTTTGATTTTGGGTGAGTTTCTGAGTAAAATGGGACATATAATCCCTAAGTTGGAGGTTTAAGTCGTAGGAGTTGATCATAGTTGACTTGTGTGAAGATGACTCCATAATGGAGTTTGAACGGTTCCAATAGTTCCGTAGGGTAATTTTGGTCCTAGGAACACGCCCCAATGTTGATTTAAAGGTCCGTAGCTTGTTTCGGCATGAATTGGCGAATGTTGGAAAACTGGAAGATTTTGGAATATTTTACCGGGAGTTAACTTTGGTGATATCGGGGTCGTATCTCAATTTTCGGAAGTTGGAATAAGTCCATAATGTCATTTATGACTTTTGTGCAAAATTCGAGGTTAATCGGAGTTGTGTTGGTATGAATTGACATTGGCTTCGAAATTCAGAAGTTCATAATTGCTTAAGCTTGAATTTGGGTTGCGATTCAGAGAATTTACGTTGTTTGATGTGATTTTAGGACTCGAGTGTGTAAATTATGCGTTTCGAACTTTTTGGTATATTTGGACGGGGTCTCGAGGGCCCCGGGTGTGACTCAGATCATTTTTGGACTTAATGTTCTGCTGAAGCTGGGTTGTTCTGGTGTATCGCACCTGCGGAGAGATTAATCGCAGGTGCATGCTCGCAGAAGTGAGGTGGTGATCGCAGGTGCAAAAGTGGCTTAGCCTAGCTAGGATCGCAGGTGCGAGGAGTGGACTGCATCTACGCATCTGCAGGTGAGAAGATGTGGTCGCAGATGCGGAAGAGGGGCTGCTTGGTCGTCCTTTATAGAAGCAGAGAATACTCAGCAGGAGGGGGCTCGCATGTGCGAGCCATGGTCCGCAGAAGCGGAAATTTTAGAGATAAGAGTTTTCCGCACCTGCTATGGCTTTTTCGCAGGTGCGGCATCGCAGAAGCGGAAGTCGCTGGGTAGAAAAGGGGAAATTCGAGGGTTTGATTCATAATTCATTTTAGGACTTAAAGAGCTCAGTTTGAGGTGAAATTTTGAGGGATTTTCAGAGAGAACTTTGGGGTAAGGAATTCTACCTCGTTTTTGATTAATTCACATACATCTATTGATAATTTCATCTTTTAATTGGTGCTTTGGAGTTGGAAATTGGGAAAAAATCGGTAGAAACTTCTTAGAATAAGATCGGATTTGAATAATTCTTGTATGGTTGGACTCGATATCGAACGAGTATTCGATTTTTATAAAATTGGTCGGGTTTCGAGGTGCGGGCCCAGGGTGACTTTTTGGGTCAATTTTTTAATTCTTTGCAAAGATCGTATTTTCATTGTTTGAACTAGTTTCCTATAGTTATATTTATAGTATGAAATTGTTTCTGGCTAGATTCGAGCCATTCGGAGTTGGAAAATCGAAGCAAGGGCCTTCTAGTTGATTGATTTAGCATGGTTTGAGGTAAGGGACTTGTCTAACCTTGTGTGGGGGAAATTCCCCTTAGTATTTGGAATTATTGTGATAATTGTGATATGTGAAAGCCGTGTACGCAAGCTGACGAGTGCATATACGGGCTAAATATTGAAATCTCTGGTTTTTAGCTATGTAGTTTCCTTTCATGCTTTAATTGAGTTGCTTAACATGTTATAGTCATTATAATTAGTCTAAATTCACATGTCTACTTGTATTATCTCTTATTTGCAATTGACCTACATGTTTAGCTGAAATACTTGTTTCCTTTATTCCGTATTCATTATTTAACTGTTGAATTCTTTACTGAAAATTGCTATCATTGGAATATCTTGTTGTTGAATTTAGTATTGAGTTGCAAAGGTCATGGTTCCTATTGAGGCAAAGTGTAAGTTGTAAAATATTATTTTATTGAGTTACTCTTTGGTTGCTATTGTCGAGACTTTGTGTACATTTTGTTTGAGCTGTGGGCTCCTTATTGTGAAATTATGTTATTGTTTGGCTTTTCTGGCAAGTTGTGATATTGGGCACTTGAGGTGCGAATTGTGATACGTTGTGATATTGATATGCATGCGGTGGTATAAGGTATGGGTGTTGAAATGAATGTGGTGAGATAAGGTGGGCTTGATACGCGTTGCTACTAGGGTAACTACTAGAAGCCATGCAGTGTGATAAGGTGGGCTAAAATGCGGGATGCTATTTCGAAAAAATAATTTTCAAAACTAAATGTAAAGGCTCCCGCGGTGATATAAGAAAAGACTGTGAGTTACGTTTAAGATTTGGGACTAGGAGGCGGTACCTCGGGAGTGGCCCTTGTTGATCTTTCTCTATTTGTTGTATTTGTCTTGGTTGTTTGTTTCCTTAACGTGTAAATTCTTGTTTTCCTTCCGTGTTGTATTACTGCCTTGATTCTGTGTTGCTATCTTTGGTAAATTCCTTATTATTTCATCTCCATTGTCTTTATTAGTATATCATTAAATCTTTTGCCTTGTTTCTTATCATCTCCGGTAGGGCCTTGACCTGACCTCGTCACTACTCTACCGAGGTTAGGCTTTGCACTTAGTGGGTACCATTGTGGTGTACTCATACTACGCTTCTGCACATTTTTTTTGTGCAGATCCAGATACTTCCTATCAATCTCGGCATTAGTAAGTTGAGGTTTCTTTGGAGACTTTAAGGTACACATGCCTGCGTCCGCAGGCCCCGGAGACTCATTCTATCTTGTTTTTCCTTATTTTATTACACTATCTTAGACAATGATGTATAGGATTGTTCAACACTGTTACTATGGGTATTGTAGAGTCTAGTGGAGTTGCTTTCACTAAGTTCCAACTTAAGGGAGCGGCTTATCAGTAGTGGTGAGCATATGAGTTGGGTAGTTTGGCCGAGATAGCTTCACTCACTTGGGCTCATTTCTCAGCTATGTTCTTGAGGGAGTTTGTTCCCCAGAGTCTTAGAGATGCATGGAGCACAGAGTTTGAGAAGTTGTGCCAATGTTATATCACCGTGTCAGAGTATGCGGTTTGGTTCAGTGATTTGGCTAGGCATGCATTAGCCTTGGTTGCTACTTTTAGAGAGCGAGTCTGTCGATTTATCAAGGGGCTCAACCCCGGTATTAGATTTAGCATGGCCTGAGAGTTGGAGGTGGACATGGAATACCAACAAGTAGTGGGGTCACTAGGAGATTGAAGGGTATGTGGACCCGGGAGAGAGAGGAGAGGGAGAACAAGAGGCCTCGAGATTCTGACACATATAGTGGTATGCCCTAGTTACAGCTCGTCATGGTAGGGGCTAAGTGAGTCGCCTTGTTCATTCAGCACTTCCAGCTTCCAGCGGTATTCCGGCCACTCCTAGGCCTTAGGCTCCATATTATGCACCGCCATTATCTAGTACCCCTCTTGCACAGGGTGCTTTCAGCGGTCAATCCAGCCAATCAGGCCCGAGCCAGCCACAACTGCCACATCCTCCGAGAGCTTGTTTTGAGTGTGGTGACACTCGTCACATGGTGAGGGATTGCCCCAGACTCAGGAGGGTGCATCTCCACAGACTACTCAGGCTCCGCGTATTCCACCGGGTCCTCAGGCTATGGTTACCGCACCAGTATCCACTGCACTTGTACAACCAGCTAGAGGTGGGGGTCGGGCAGGTAGAGGTCACCCTAGAGGGGAAGCCCAGGCCAGATATTATGCTCTTCCTGCTAGGACGAAGGCAGTTGCATCCGACTCAGTCATCACATGTATTGTTCCAGTCTGTCATAGAGACGCATCGGTTTTATTTGATCCATGATCCACTTATTCCTATGTGTCATCTTACTTTGCTTCATATTTGGGTGTATCCCGTGATTCTTTAAGTTCTCCCGTCTATGTGTCCACACCTGCGGGAGATTCCCTTGTTGTTGACCGTGTGTATCGATCATGTTTGGTTGTCCTTAGTGGTTTCGAGACCAGAGCCGATTTATTGTTGCTCAGTATGGTAGATTTTAATATTATTTTGGGCATGGACTGTTGTCACCGTGTCATGCTATTATTGGTTGTCACGCCAAGACCGTGACACTGGCTAAGCTAGAGTTACCACGGTTAGAGTGGAGAGGTACTTTAGATTATGTTCCTAGTAGGGTTATCTCATTTCTAATGGCTCAGGGGATGGTTGAGAAGGGATGTGATGCGTATCTAGCATATGTAAGAGATATCAGTATTGATACTCCTACTGTTGAGTCGGTTCCGGTAGTGAGGGATTATCCAGATGTATTCCCGACTGATCTTCCGGGCATGCCGCCCGACATGGATATCAACTTTGATAATAATTTTTTATTGGGCACTCAGCCCATTTCTAATCCTCAATATCGTATGGACCCACTAGAGTTGAAGGAGTTAAAGGAGCAGTTGTAGGAGTTGCTTGATAAGGGTTACATTCGGCCCAGTGCATAGGGGTGCTCCAGTCTTGTTTGTAAAGAAAAAGGATGGTTGTATGTGCATGTACATTGATTATCGTCAGTTGAACAAGGTTACAGTGAAGAACAGGTATCCATTACCACGTATTGACGAATTATTTAACAGCTATAGGGTGCCAGAGTGTTCTCCAAGATTGACTTACATTCAGGCTATCATCAGTTGAAGATTCGGGAGCCAAATATCCAGAAGACTGCCTTCAAGACTCGTTATGGTCATTACGAGTTCCTTGTGATGTCTTTTGGGCTGACCAACGCCCCAACAGCATTCATGTACTTGATCAATAGTGTATTCCGACCATATCTTGACTCATTTGTCATTGTGTTTATTGACGATATTCTGGTATTCTCCCGGAGCCGGAAGGATCATGAGCAACACTTGAGGAACGTGCTCCAGACCTTGAGAGAAAAGAAGTTATTTGCAAAATTTTCAAAGTGTGAATTTTGGCTTGATTCGGTAGCATTTTTGGGTCATGTGGTGTCGAGTGATGGGATCAAAGTAGATCCGAAGAAGATTGAAGCAGTGCAGGGTTGGCCCAGGCCGTCTTCAGCTACGGAGATTCGGAATTTTCTTGGTTTGGTGGGGTATTACCGTTGATTTGTAGAGGGTGTCTCATCTATTGCCGCACCTATGACCAAATTGACCCGGAAGGTTGCTCCGTTCCGATGGATTGAGGAGTGCGAGGAGAGATTTCAAAAGCTCAAGACAGCTTTGACTACAGCCCTAGTGTTGGTGTTGCCTTCGGGTTCAGGGTCTTATATTGTATACTGTGATGCATCGCATATCGGCCTCGACGCTATGTTGATGCAGGACGATAGGGTGATTGCCTACGCATCTAGACAACTGAAGGTGCATGAGAAGAATTATCCTGTCCACGACCTTGAGTTAGCAGCTATTGTTCATGTCTTGATGATCTTGCAACACTATTTTTATGGTGTCCCTTGTGAGGTCTACAACAACCATCGGAGTCTACAGTATTTGTTCAAAAAGAAGGATCTTAACTTGCGGCAACGAAGGTAGTTAGAGTTGCTTAAGGAATATGATATCACCATTCTATATCATCCCGGGAAGGACAATTTGGTGGCTGATGCCTTGAGTCACAAGGCGGAGAGCTTGGGCAGTTTAGCATATCTACCGGTAGCGGAGAGGCCATTAGCATTGGATATTCTGGCCTTGGCCAACCAGTTTGTTAGACTAGATGTTTCTGAGCCGGGTTGAGTTTTGGCTTGTGTGGTATCTCGATCTTCTCTTCATGATCGTATCAGGGAGCATCACTATGACGACCCCATCTGCTTGTCCTTAATGACACGGTTTAGCTCGGCGTTGCCAAAGAGGTCACTATTGGAGATGACGGTGTATTGTGGATGCAGGGCAGTCTATATGTGCCCAATGTAGATGGCTTGCGTGAGTTGATTCTCCAGGAGGCTCACTGTTCGTGGTACTTTATTCATCGGGTGCCACCAAGATGTATCAGGACTTGAGGCAACACTATTGGTGGAGGCGGATGAAGAAGGACATAGTGGAATATGTAGCTCGGTGCCTAAACTGTCAGCATGTGAAGTATGAGCATCAACAGCCTGGTGGATTACTTCAGAGGTTAGAGACTCCAGAGTGGAAATGGGAGCGGATCACTATGGATTTTGTTGTTGGACTCCCACAGACTCATAGGAAGTTCGACATAGTATGGGTGATTGTGGATAGGTTGACCAAGTCGGCTCATTTCATTCCAGTGGTGACTACTTATTCTTCAAAGCAGCTGGCTCAGGTTAATATTCGCAAGATTGTCAGGCTTTATGGCATGCCGATATCCATCATCTTTGACCGGGGTACGCCGTTTACATTGCAATTTTGGAGGGTTGTACAACACGAATTATGTACGCGGGTGGAGTTAAGTACATCATTTCACCCTAAGAAGGACGAACGGTCCGAGCACACTATTCAGATATTAGAGGATATATTTCGTGCATGGTGCCTACAACAGCAGCTACCAATTGAGCATTCAGATGGCTCCGTATGAGGCTTTGTATGGTAGACGGTGTCAGCTTCCGGTGGGTTGGTTCGAGCCGGGTGAGGCTAGACTATTGGGTACAGACTTGGTTTAGGATGCTTTGGAAAATGTCAAATTGATTCAAGATCGACTTCATACAGCCTAATCCAGACAGAAGAGTTATGCGGATCAGAAGGTTCGCGATGTTGCATTCATGGTTAGGGACCGGGTCTTGCTTCGAGTTTCGCCTATAAAGGGAGTTATGAGGTTTGGGAAGAAGGAAAAGTTGAGCCCTAGATATATCGAACCTTTTGAGATTCTTGAGAGGGTTGAAGACGTGGCTTACAGACTTGCACTACCACCCAATCTAGCTACAATTCATCCAGCATTCCATGTTTTTATGCTCTAAAAATATCACGGCGATTTGTCTCATGTGTTGATTTCAGCTCAGTCTAGTTGGACAAGGATTTATCTTAAGTTGAGGAGCCGGTGGCCATTTTGGATAGGCAGGTTCGAAAATTAAGGTCGAAGAACATTGCTTTAGTGAAGATTCAGTGAAGGGATCAACCAGTCGAGGAGGTGACTTGTGAGGCCGAGCATGATATGCGTATCTATTATCCTCATCTTTTCACCACTTCAGGTATGTCTCTATACTCGTTCAAGGACGAACGTTGGTTTTAAAAGGGGGAGGATGTAAAGACTCGGTCAGACGTTTTGAGTATTTTAGCCCCGATCCCCTAAATTATGCTTTCTCTATGCTATATTATGGTTATGTTACTTGCCGGAGTGGTTGGTTTTGATTTCGGGTGAGTTTCGGAGTAAAATGGGACACATGGTCCCTAAGTTGGAGGTTTAAGTCGTAAGAGTTTCCCGTAGTTTGACTTATGTGAAGATGACTCCAGAATGGAGTTTTGACGGTTCCAATAGCTCCGTAGGGTATTTTAATCTTCGGAGCGCGTCCGGATATTGATTTGGAGGTCCGAGGTTGTTTCGGCATGAATTGGCGAAAGTTGGAATGTTAGAAGATTTTGGATAGCTTGACCGAGAGTTGACTTTGGTGATATCGGGGTCGGATCTCGATTTTTGAAAGTTGAAATAGGTTCTTAATGTCATTTATGACTTGTGTGGAAAATTTGAGGTCAATCGGAGTTGTTTTGGTATGAATCGGCGTTGTTTTCGGAATTCGGAAGTTCATAATTGCTTAGGCTTGAATTTGGGTTGCGATTCATTGAATTTACATTGTTTTATGTGATTTTAGGCCTCGAGTAGGTCCGTTATGTGTTTTGGAACTTGTTGGTATATTAGGACGGCGTCCCGGGGGCCCCGGGTGTGAATCTGATGGAAATCAGATCATTTTTGGACTTAGTGTTCTGCTGAAGCTGGGTTGTTCTGGTGTCATCACACCTGCAGAGGGATTGACCGTAGGTGCGGGCTCAAAAAAGCAAGCTGGTGATTGTAGGTAGAAAATGGCTTAGCCCAGTTGGGATCGCAGGTGCGAGGAGTAGACCGCATCTGTGCATCCGCAGGCATGGAAATATGGTCACAGCTGCGGAAGTGGGGCTGCTTGGTCGTCCTTCACAGAAGCGGAGAATACTCCCAAGAGCGGGCTCGCAGGTGCGAGCCATGGTCCGCAGAAGCGGAAATTTTGGGCTCAAGTGTTTCCTGCACCTGCTATGGTTTTTCCGCAGGTGCGGCGTCGCAGAAGTGACCCAAGGGCCGCAGAAGCGGAAGTCGCTGGGCAGAAAAGGGAAAATTCAAGGGTTTGATTCATAATTCATTTTTGGACTTAGAGTGCTCAATTTGAGGCAAAATTTTGAGGGATTTTCAGAGAGAACTTTGGGGTAAGGAATTCTAACTCGTTTTTTATTAATTCACATGAATCTATTGATAATTTTATCATTTAATTGGTGCTTTGGACTTGGAAATTGGGAAAAAATTGATATAAACTCCTTAGAACGAGGTTGGATTTGAATAATTCTTGTATGGTTGGACTCGATATCGAATGAGTGTTCGGTTTTTGTAATTTTGATCGGGTTCCGAGATGCAGGCCTGGGGTGACTTTTTGGGTCGATTTTTCAATTCTTTGCAAAGATCGTAATTTTATTGTTTGAAATAGAGTCCTATAGTTATATTTATAGTATAAAATTGTTTTGGCTAGATTCGAGTCGGTTGGAGTTGAAAAATCGAGGGATGGGTCTTCTAGTTAATTGGTTTAGCATGGTTTTAGGAAAGTGACTTGTCTAACCTTGTTTGGGGGAAATTCCCCTTAGGATTTGGTATTGTGGTGATAATTGTGATATGTGAAAGCCATGTACGCAAGGTGACGAGTGCCTACACGGGCTAAATGTTGAAATCTCTAGTTTTTAGCTATGTAGTTTCCTTTCATGCTTTAGATGAGTTGCTTAACATGTTATGGTCTAATTGTCCTACATGAGTTGCTTAACATGTTACGGTCTTATCTCTTATTTACAAATTGTCCTACATGTTTGGTTGAAATACTTGTTTCCTTTATTCGGTATTCATTATTTAACTGTTGAATTCTTCACTTGAAATTGCTATCCTTGGAATATCTTGCTGTTGAATTTGGTATTGAATTTCAAAGGTCGTGGTTCCTATTGAGGCAAAGTGTAAGTTGTGAAATATCATTTTATTGAGTTACTCTCCGGTTGCTATTGTCGAGACTTTGTGTACATTGTGGTTGAGCCGTGTGCTCCTTATTGTAAAATTATGTTATTGTTTGGCTTTTCTGACAAGTTGTGATATTGGGCACTTGAGGTGCAAATTGTGATACGCTGTGATATTGATACGCATGCGGTGGTATAAGGTTTGTGTGTTGAAAAGCATGCGGTAAGATAAGGTGGGCTTGATACGCGTGGCCAGTAGGGGAACTAGTAGAAGCCCTGCAGTGTGATAAGGTGGGCTAAAACGCGGGATGCTATTTTGGAAAAAATGATTTTCAAAACTAAACATTAAGGCTCCCGCGGTAATATAAGGAAAGACTGTGAGTTACTTTTATGATTTGGGACTACGAGGCGGTACCTCGGGAGTGACCCTTGTTGATCTTTCTCTATTTGTTGTATTTGTCTTGGTTGTTTGTTTCCTTAACGTGTAAATTCTTGTTTTCCTTCCGCGTTGTATTACTGCCTTGATTCCGTGTTGCTAACTTTGGTAAATTCCTTATTGTCTCATCTCCATTGTCTTTATTAGTATATATTTTTATCTTTTCACTTGTTTCTTATTATCTCCAGTAGGGCCTTGATCTGACCTCGTCACTACTCTACCGAAGTTAGACTTGGCACTTACTAGGTACCGTTGTGGTGTACTCATACTACGCTTCTACACATTTTTTTGTGCAGATCCAGGTACTTCCTATCAGTTCCGACATTAGTGATTTTATGTTGGTTTGGAGACTTCAAGGTATACTTGCCCGCGTCGCAAGCCTCGGAGTCCCCTTCTATTATTTTTTTTCCTTATTTCATTACACTATCTTAGACACTGATGTATAGGATTGTTCAGCACTGTTACTAGAGCTTGTGACTTATACTTCACCGGGTTTTGGGAGTTGTACATATTGAGTTTCAAATTTCATTTATGCAGTTTCTGAAGTTTTGAGATTTTAAGTTTTTATTTCAATTATTCCGCATGCTGTTACGCTTACCTAGTCTTAGAGACTAGGTGCCGTCACGACATCCTACGGAGGGAACTTGAGGTCGTGACATTTAAACAATTGCATATCTATACCTCGCTCATTCCAACACCGATTACTCTATATTGCAACACATATTACTACCATGCATATCTGTATTCTCTTTTTATTATACGTACACCAAGTCGCACGTGAAAGAGCATTTCTTACAGACATTAAAATTCTATTTCTTCCATTCGAATATTTTCTCATTAATATAAAATTACTTCTAAGCATAGTTTGTCCTTATTGGACCCTTGATTCTCTAGTTGAAAACTCCTTCTATAATACTCTTTTATTCCATCTGAATACTAACAAGATATTTGTCTTACTTAGATCTATTCATCGCGTGTGTGATTTATACCTCCACTTAAAGTTGTAACTTTTGATTTTTGTTTAGATCTAAAATTGATTGATGTGATTTCTAACAAGTCCGCTATATGAGAAATGTTCGATCTACTTCCTTTCCTTTTATGCACAAGTTTCCATTTATTTTCGAACATCACTGTACATATTTCTATTTTCTTAACCTTAACCAACTAATTCATATCACCAAGTTCTTTATGATACTTCCTTAGAAGAAATTTAAGTTGTATTATCCATTTTGCGTACCATAAGAATACTACCATGGATTTTAGGCTTTCAACTCCCAAGTGATAATGCTATTTGGATAATACTTGCACCATTTAGTTTCTTTTTCTTTTTTGTTGTAGTGCTTCTTACTGGAGCACATTGCTTTGGTTTGCAAGAGAATTTTATATTTAGGAGCATCCATAAAATAACCTTTTCTTGCCTCATTTCATGCCAAATGTGCACATACTTTATCCTCATTTATAACCTTCATCTGTTCTACGAAGTCCAACATATGACCAAAGTACTTTCTTATTTTTTTCATTGCTTGAATTTAATTCAAGTGACACATGCTCCAAAGTTATAAGAATCTACTCAAGTAGACCACTAAAAATTTGACTATTAGATCATACCTTTTAATAACCTCAATGTTGAACATTGCAACTACTGCTCATGATAAGCATGTGATCTCGTTACCAGCATTGTATGATAATTTTACTCATTTCATCAGAATTCTTACCGAAGATTTTTTCTTCACCTTTCTTTTGTGAATAAAATTTCTCTATTTTATATTTCTAACCATCACCTTTAAGGTGACTTCTACTTGCTCTGATGCTCCTCCACTTAGGCATAAACCTAAATTTAAAGCTCGAACCTGATACTCGAAGATTTTATTAAACTCGTACTCCATTCTATCTGAGTATACACATGCCCATATACTACTACAATTATTTATTACCCAACTCAAAATCTTATTTTACCATTTCAATTTCATGAATCCTTGACTTCTATTTTTGCAATTGCACTTAGTAGTACCTAATATCCAGACAATAGATGAAAAATAGTTATGCTCGTCAAGGATTTCTTTGTCCCTTCTCATAACCAAGTATCATGGTACTTCTAGTCGCAACTTATGATCAAGTATCATCTATTCCTACACTTACAACCACAATAAAGTTAGCACAAAACTTTTCGTGCCCATTTTAATTTTAAAAAATCTTTTTCTAACATCCCGCCCTTCAGTCCAAGCTCAAATATATTTCTAATAAATACAACTACCTCAGGCTAAACACGTATAACTTTCATATAACTTTCCATAACATACACTATTTCTACAATGTTAAATGTAAGAAAAATGCAATCTATCTTCATGTCCTCATCATAACATAACATTTCTGACTATAGTCAGTAACACACCTTCACATCATCATGCCTCGTGCAATTAATATTACCTCCTTGTTTCCCCATTATTCAATGGATTCTACTTGTGGGTACTCAATCATTCGTATGATAATTATCTTCATATCTCGAGGTGTCTTCAGTCTCGTTGATGTAGATAACATGTTAGGATTCGTGAGGCATCACTAGGTAGACTTGGATCACTTGTAACTCATCAACTTCACAGGCGCACCACTATAGTTTGCAAGCTCTTTTGCCTTAAACTATATATGCAGTATTCATCACATGTTCGAAGCATTAACTTGACCCGATACATCATTTTAAATATTTATTCCTCTTAAATCTTAAGGTTCCATCAAAATAACAAGTTAATAGCTCTACTTGACACATGTAGAGGTTCTTTGGAAGTTGCCTTTAGAAATTTTCAATTCTCACAAGTTCAAAAGGACAAAATAAGGCCTATCCCAATTAAATAAACTCAAGGTTGTCATTTCACATCACTTTACCTTCTTTGGCAACCTATTTTCTTTTTGAAATTGTCTAAGGTTACATATTTTTTGCGTATCATGCATCAACACTTCGTTTACCCATTGAAGTTAACATACCGCATTGTGTATCGCCGAAGGTTGACTTTTATTTACATCACATTAGACATCTGGGAGGTATTCACAATTCACCTTCTTTTTTTTTGGCATAAGGCATGCTTCAAATAGCGTCAACCTATGCCCCTACATGGAACTTATTTCTTATAATTTATATCATCACATGTGACACTACTATGACAGAGACCTTGCCAAGCCAAGAGTCTCCCAATCTCTTGTGAGGAAAGAGTCATCTCTTGCGTTTTGCCATGTTCACTTTTCTGAAAATCATGAAGGTTTCCTTACATCCTCTTTTCTAAAAGATACTTTTGGTCATTCTTGGCATTATCCCAAATATATCCTCATACTTATAAGTTACAAGGTGCTCGATACGAAGTTGATTGATTCACATTCTATTACCAATTTGGTTTTTTGTCATTCCTCGACATCACATCGCGATAATTTGAGGTACGACCTTCCCATATATCATGGAACCATCGTGGTTTCCTTTTTGTATCTTTGTTGTACTAGTAAATGGTGATCGTCATAGCAAATGATTGTCCTAATACCTTGGTCTACAATTTATATTCCTATTTAGGGCCTTATCACCCTTGTTTTTTTCAACCTTCAGTATAATCCTTCGTGAGTTCTAACACCATTCTAACAGTACCAACTGACATCATCACCTCATTTTCTTTTCCATGAGTTCTCAGAGTTCGACTTATGATTCTTGTTCACCACAGTTGTACATCTTGACTGTATAAATTTTTTAATATGCTCTCGACTATAACCCATCATTTCATTCATGGATAGTCGATACTTCCCAACTATTTCTCAAGCATCACATGTAATATCTTGAACCTTGAGCATTGTGCTCGTCGCTTATGTATCTACCACATCAGGTAGTCAATAAGACAAGAACGTGTCTCTCATCTCAGGCACAACACACGATCTAGAGTAAGAAAAAGGTAAAATCCCTAAATGTCGTTGTATCCTCCCCGATATAAGTGTGATCGACGACACACCGATAAGAGGTACTCTACTTGACACGGCTTCATAGACTTCCTAGGACTCGACTTAGAACCTAGTGCTCTAATACCAAGTTTGTCACGATCCAAATTCACGTGATTGGCACCTGATACACTATCCGACCTGAGAGAACCAACCCATATGATGCACCCAAACCATATGCATGAAAACCAATTTAACTGCATAAACTCTTTGAAAACATATATAATTTCAAGTTAAATGATGGAATATTTTTCCAATTCAACAATACATGAAGCCTCTCATAATCATAACAACGAGACTAAGTAAAATAAATATATTTTCATGTATGTTGTGTACGACCCCATTACTACAAATTTTCATAACTATCTATGAAGACTCTATACCAAAGAATAAAATTAAACACTTGGGCTAATACCCGACTAACATAAATTAAGAAAACAACATGATAGCTACCACGAAATAGGAGTGGTGCCTCACCGTATACCTCAGGAAGAGAGTCATCCTAGCCCTGACAACATGCCACGTATCATACCTCATCCTGAAATATGTAAAGTAACCAGGGCCTTAGAGGGGGCCCTTAAGGCCTGAGTACACCACGGCGGTACTCAATAAGTGTCATAGACTCTCTCTAACTCAAGTTCTTGGGATAATATTTTTGCAAAAACTATGCAATCAATATTTAACATAAAGTGATAAACAGTTATATAAATCATGCTCTTTATCAATTTTAAATAAAAGACAAGTGAAATGTAAGCCATGCTATAAAGTTTTAGAACGTCTCTATCAACCCAAGATTTTGATGGAAATCATATAAAACCATTTCAATCTCATCAAGTCATTGAAATTATTTTCGGCTCCTTAGGCCTAAATATAAGAAAGTTCTATTTTATCTTTCACCGGGAGTACAATACTGACACTGACATAATGAACAACTACTAAGCGATCAACCTAGAAACAAGTATTTGACCCTACTTGTCTGGGTGGATTCCCGTAGTGTTGTACGAGTCGATTTACCTCATTAATTTAAGTAATGATCATTGTCCTCTGAATGGGGGACTTTATCCCACAAACCTCGGCTTAGCCTTAGAGTGTGTACCTACACCGGCATGTATAGTTTCATGGTAACAAACTCAATATTCGAACCAATCTCGGTGGTCTCCACTGGTAACTCCCAAAATATTTGACATATCAAAAATAGATTCATAGCATAATTGCCCAAAGGATCTATTTTTATCAAATTATGATTTTCATAGCCAATCCAAACTATTTGAACAAAATCAAATGAATAACCTTTTTTATGTTAAAGCCTTTAGCAATTAACATCAATCTAAAGATACAACAAGTGCTTCCTTTATTGATATTCAAAAGATAAACTTTTTCATGAAAACATATATTTAGCACTTAAGTATTTTGTACTCTTATCAACAAGTAAGTTTTAATAAAACATATAAGAATTTCGTTAAGATTTTTCCAACAAGTTTTGAAAGCAAGATTTTTATAAAATTACATTACACTTCATAAGAAATAATTTAGAAACACATGGTGACATCTTTCCTGCTTGTCTCCACAAGTACGGATGCACATTTACAAGTAACACAACATATCAACTTAAGACATGTTTTTAAAGAGAATCCCTCAAGAAGAGTAAGTCTTAATCAACTTACCTCAAACTTCAAGCTCCAAAAATACTACAATGCTCCAATTGATTAAAATGTCCAAATATCGCCCACAATTCAATATCTACCATTAGATATCACATCTACGTAAAAACAAATACGAAAAGATTCATAAATATCCATTTAGGCTTCACAATTTGGCAACAAGCCTCCAACCATCCCAAATTATCCAATAGGTTCACCAATTAGCCTATTCAATTCCATTCTTATCATTTAATATTAATTTGGAGTCATTAATGATACTACGTTAAAGTAACGACCCGGCCGATCATTTCGAGAGTTATGGCCCCGTTTCCCCATTTCATGCTTCTTTTGTGTTCTTCAGCTATATTTTGACTTACCGGGTTAGTTTGTTCGGGTACGAAGAGGTTTTGGAGTGAATTGAGACACTTAGTCTCTTATTTGAAAGCTTAAGTTGGAAAAAATTGACCGGATGTTGTCTTATGTATAAACGACCCCAGATTTGAATATTGGTGATTCCGTTAGCTCCGTTAGGTGATTTTGGACTTGGTAGCGCGTCCGAAATGTGATTTGGATACACGTGGTAGAATTAGGCTTGAATTGGCGAAAGTTAGAATTTTGGCGATTTTGGTCGGCACTGGAATTTTAATTTCGGGGTCGGAATGGAATTCCGGAAGTTGGAGTAGGTTTCTGGTCTCATTTTTCACTTGTGTGCAAAATTTGAGTTCATTCGGACGCGGTTTGGTGAGTTTCGACATCGTTTGTGTAATTAGGAAGTTTAGAACTTCTTAGGCTTGAATCCGAGTGTAATTTGGTGTTTTGATGTTGTTTTGAGTGATTTAAAGGTTCAACTAAGTTCGTATGATGTTATGGGACATGTCGGTATGTTTGGTAGCGGTCCCGAGGGCCTCGGCATAATTTCGGGTGGTTATCGGATTTGTTTTGAGTTGAAGAAGTGCAGCTGAAGCTGCAGGTTCTAGTATTTTCGCACCTGCGATGGGAAGCCCGCAGGTGCGGCCCCGCAGAAGCGAAGAGGAGCTCGCAAATGCGAGCAGGGCTGATGTGGAATGGAAGCGCATGTGCGAGATTAGGATCACATCTACGGAATCGCAGATGTAGAAGTGGAGCGCAGATGCAGAAAAGGGCCAGAGAAGAAAAGATTGCAGAAGCGGGAATGGCCCGCAGGTGCGAGTATTTGATCCAGATGCGGATTTTGGGAGAGTAAGTGGGATCCGCACCTGCGTTGGAATTCCCGCAGGTGCGGCGTCGCAGAAGGGTAAATGGACCGCAGATGCGATTTTGCTGGGCAGAAGGTATAAATAGAACACTTCGGGGTTTTTCCCTATTTTCACATCTTTGAGCTCGGATTTTGGGGATTTTTAAGAGGGATTTCAGAGCTATCACTGAGGTGTTACACACCATATTTTCATACGTGAAATTACGCTATAAGTAAATTGATAAAAGCTCGAAAATGAGATGTTATATCCCGTATTTTCGTACGTTAAAGTTTCTTCATAAGTTAATCGACGTAAGTTCGGGAATGAGATTATATTGGGATTATAAGTATTATGCTATTTCAAACAAGTGATTAGGAAATTCGTGAAGGTGAAAGGGTGATCAAGTGGAAGAAAATGAGTTTCGTCAAAGTTTGCATTTTGAGGTAAAATACAGTCCAAGCTATAATACCCCGTATTTATGGACTGGTTCCATACAAGGTACCGCATGACCATAATAGTAAGATGTATAAAGTGTGTTAAAAGTGAGTAGTATTTTAAGTAATTGAGATAATTGATTAATTATTAATTTAAGTGAATAAGTGTAAGAAATGTCTTGTCCACGTGGGACCATGACAACTAAAGTAATCTATGACAAATATGAGTGCTACGTTGGTGTGACACTTTGGGAATAAGAAGTCTTGCTAAGCATTAAAGTTATAAGTGGGGCCAACCAACCAAGACTTTTAAAGAATGCATTTGAAACTCAAAGAAATTATTTTGAAACTCCAAGTCTTTGGACGTGAGCTTGTTAAGTGACAGATGGAGCTCCATAGCTCATTTGAAGCTTCATAACACAATATAGCGTGAGATTTTTGCAATTTTAGGGAGTATGGTGCAATCTTTCTCAAGAATATCATACGGATTCTTCCCTACTTCGATCCGTCGTTACGTGTTTTATCGCAATTGACGTATGTTAGAGGGATTATCAAGAGAATCGGCTCAAGTATGTTAAGGCTATCCCTTCTTTCTTTTTGGCATGATCCATACGATACAAAACAAGAAAATGCACAACTTCCATAAATGACTCTGTTCTTAGAAATACTAGAGATGCTTATGTTATTGATTCCCCATGTATCCTATTATTCTATCATCTATTCATGGGTCTCAGAAAATACGTGAGTTGACAATGTTTGCTTCTTGATATTAATAATGGTCTTATGACACTCCAAAAGATTTTATTGACGTACTTCTCATGCATTGCATTCATTTACATTGACCCATGACCAGATGGCATTATATACGCGTATAAATATGTATATGGGATATGGGAAAAGGTTATGGCGTTATATACGCACCACCACTTGATCAGCTGGTATACGTTGATGATGTTACGACCCAAACTGATGGGCCACGACGGGCACCCGGTACCTTACTCAACCGAGTACCAACATAACGTATCTTTCATATCATTCTATCATAGGTAAATGAACCGGAGTAAAGCATGAGGGAATACAAACTTATTCATATAAAGTACGGGCCTATAAGGCCGGCATGATTCTTTATATACTCGAAACATAGGCTGACAAGGCCATACAATTATCCGTATACATGACATCTGTCTACAAGCCTCTAAGATTACATAATATCATAAAGGTTGGTATAGGGTCCCTCCATACCAGTCAATATATGTACTAATCATACTGACCAAAAAAGCAACTCAGGAGCAAATGGAGCGCACCAACACCTTCCACTGAGCTGATAGCCTACTTGGAGGACTCTCGAACTGTCTATCAGGACCTGTTGGAAGGAAACGCAACATCTCCAGGCAAAAGGGACGTCAGTACAAAATAATGTACCGAGTATGTAAGGAATGAAAATCAGTAACTAGTAGACAAGAGAGAAACATGGAGTAAAAGACTCAACATGTATATCTGAATAACTCTGTGAATCATTTAATATTATAATATCGTGAAAATGCATATGAATGTCAAACCATGCATGGGTATATGCGTTCATGACATCATCAAGCCTCTAAGGGCATCCCATGATATCATCTCGGCCACTGTAGGCAAATTATCAACGTATACCAGCTGATCAGATGGTGGTGCGTATATAACGCCATAACCTTTCCCATATATATACACACACACACACACACGTATATAACGCCATCTTGGTCATGGTTTAATGCACATGTATAAATGCATGAAATGCATATGAAATACGTTAATAAAATCTCTCGGTATGTCATAAAACCATTATGCCTCTGATTAATATCATGAAATAAACTTTACCAACTTATGTATTTTTGAGACACATGAACAGATGATAAAATAATAGGACACATGGAGAATCAAGAACATAGGCATCTCTAGCATTTCTACAAATAGAGTCATTTATGAAAGTTGTACATTTTCTCGTTTCGTTTGTATCGTATGGATCATGCCAATAAGAAAGAAGGCATAGCCTTAACATAGCTGGACCGATTCCCTTGACAATTCCTCAAACACACATCTTTTGTAAAGAACACATAACGACGGATCGAAGTAGAGGAAAATCCATATAATATTCTTGAGAAAGATTGCACCGGACTCCCTTAGAATCGCAAAATCTCGTTGCTATAACATTACAAAGTCTCGTTTGAGTGAGAGATTGAAGCAACTCACGTTGCTAAATGAAGCTAGCCTTACTGAAGCCTTTCACATAGATGTAATACATCTTTAATTTGAATTTAAAGATAGATTTCAAGTCTTGGTGGTGTGGGCCCCACCATTCAAGACTTGTGTCACATACTTTCATTAAAATGTGACACCTTTCCATGTAATTCAAGAGTCACCATATGTATCTCCATGTGGCTGCCACATTTTGGATTATTAATCTTATCCAAAGATATTAATTAATCCATCATTAGTTATTAATTAACTAGTTAATTTTTTCATTATCCAATAATTCACATAATTAAGGATTATGTCAATTTACTTAAAATACTACTCACTTTTAACACACCTTATACACCTTATTATCATGGTCATGTGGTACCTTGTGTGGCACTAGTCCATAAATATCGGGTATTTTAGCTCGGGCCGTATTTTATCCCAACATGACAATCTTCGATGAAATTCGTTTTTTTCGATTTGCTTACCCTCTCACCTTCACGAATTTACTCGTCACTTATTTAAAATATCAAAATGCTTATAATCTCCAAATAATCTTGTCCTTGAACGGAGGTGAATTATCTTATGACAATTTCACGTATAATACTACAGGGTGTAACATCGTCGTAATATAATACTACAGAGCGTAACATCATCGTAATGTAATACTGCAGGGCGTGACATCATCGTAATATAATACTGCAGGGCGTGACATCATCGTAGTATAATACTGCGGGGCGCAATATCGACGTAATACTGCGGGGCGTAACAGATGATTTGCCCACAGTGACCGAGATGATATGAGGGGATGCCCTCAGAGGCTTGATGATGTTATGAACGCATATACCCATGCATGGTATGACATTTATAAGCATATGCATGACATTATAATATTAAATGATTCACAGAGATATCCAGATATACATGTCGAGTCTTTTACTCCATGTTTTCTCATGTCTATTGTCTATTATTTGCTGATTTTCATTCCTTACATACTCGGTACATTATTTGTACTAACGTTTCTTTTGCTTGGGGACGTTGCATTTCATGCCCGCATGTCCCGATAGACAGGTCGAGAATCCTCCATGTAGTCTATCAGCTCAGCAGAAGATGTTGGTGCGCTCCATTTGCTCCGGAGTTGCTTGTTTGGTCAGTATGATTTAGACATGTATTGTTTGGTATGGCGGGGCCCTATCCCGACCTTTACGATAAGTATGTACTCTTTTAGGCTTGTAGACAGATGTCATTTATATGGATACTTGTATGGCCTTGTCGGGCTATATGTTAAGTATATAATGGATCACATTGGACTTATTGGCCCATATGTCATAGATATGAGTTTCTATATTAGGTTGGGTCGTTCTATGTCAGGTATTCTCTCATGTTTACTCTGGTTATCTCATGAAGCCCCTTCTGGTGTACTTACCTATTATGATATAATAAGAAAGATACGTTACGTTTGTATTCGGTTGAGTAAGGTACCGGGTGCCTGTCGCGGTCCATTAGTTTAGGTCGTGACATGAGGTGAGTTCCTTATACTTATTTATGTTCAATAATGGTGTTTCCCCACTTATTTTACACCTAGCGGTGAGTTGTTAAGGTGAAATTCAGGAGGTTAGGGCTTGAAAATTGGAGAGTGAGTTTTGGGGATTTGGAAGGGCAAATAATGTCGCGTTTTAATGAAATTAGTATGGTTAGACTCGTGAGTGGATGGGCTTTTGGGTTTTGTGACTTTTGTCGGATTTCAAGACATGGTCTTGTGGAATTGATTCCTTTAGCATATGTTAATAGTATTGTACTGATTGTGGCTAGATTCGGGACGTTTGGAGGCCAATCCGAGAGGCAAAAACATTGCGGAGTAGGATTTTGCTCAGATTGAGATAAGTAACTCTTGCAAACTTGATTCTGAGGGTTCGAAACTCCGAACTACGTGTTATGTGGTTAGTATTGAGGTGACGCACATGCCAAGTGAAGGGCGTGTGGGCGTGCACCGTGAGAATCGTGACCTAGTTCATTCCATGGCACTGTTTAATGACTCCTTCTTGTTGATATCCGTGTTTCCATTATGTGATAAAGTAATTGAGTTGTAAACATGCTAGATATCATGTTAGGTCTTCACGCCGATACTGTTGGGACCCCTAGTTGTCGTTTCTTGCTGTCAACTCACTGATTTCACTGTTATTTTGTACTCAGTTATATTCATGCATTTCATATCATATATCAGTCTCTGTTGCTATTATTGGCATAGAATATCATTGCTTCCGGGCTAGTTTTCATGACATTGTGAGCCCGTGGGTGAGACTGGAGAGTGATGACTGAGTGATGCCGAGAGCCTCATTATGAGTGACAGTTATGGGATCGGGCTACACGCCGCATCGGTTATATTGATTTGTGATAGCTCTTGGGCTGTAGGAGCCCCTCCGGAGTCTGCGACACACCCCCAGTGAGCGCGGATGATATTATTGAGTGATGGATTTCCCTGGAGATGGATTTGTCTGAAGTATTGATATCTGGAGATGGATTTCTCCACGGGGTTGGATTACCCTTTTTCCTCGGTACCGGGTAACTTATAGTCAGTGTTAAGTATGTTTCGGGATGGATTTCCCTAGGCCGGATGGCCATATACGGTATCGATCGATCGAGTATTTACATATACCTGGAGATGGATTTCTCCACAGGGTTGGATTACCCTTTTTCCTCGGTACTGAGTGACTTACAATCAGTGTTGTATATGTTCCGGGATGGATTTCCCTGGGCCAGATGGCCATATTCAGTACCGAGTGGTTGAGTACTTGAGAGTGGGAGTACATTGTGCATTTCATACATTCGGTGCATTGGCTTGTAAAGGTAGTTGAGTTATATATCTTAAACTTTTCAGATATGTAATTACCTTATTGCTTTGAGCTGTCTATTTAACTGAAAGCATGCCTACGTTTCTGTATGTTGTCTCCATTATATCTGTTGAGGTTGAGTTCGTCACTACCTTTCAGTCCATTGTTTGGACTCGTTACTTACTGAGTTAATGTACTCACGTTACCACCTGCACCTTGTGTGCAGATCCAGGCACTTTTGGTCCTAGTGGCAGTCGCTGATCGAGGCTTCAGGCTTAGGAGACCATCAAGGTATCTGCACGGCGTTCGCAGGCCTTGAATCTCCTTCTTTATCTCTACATGTATTTCAGTTTGTTTTCTTTAAATGCTGTAATAGACTATGTTCACCTCTAGATGCTCATGTACTCAATGACACCCCGATATTGGGCAGTTGTATTGAAATTTGGATTTTATTTTGTTTTCGAAAATGTTCCTTAATGAATTGTCGCTTTCGTGTTTATTGTTTAAAAAGAATATTATTGCGATGTTGGATTATTGAGTTAAGGCTGGCCTAGTTCCACGATAGGTGCCATCATGATGGGTCGAGTTTTGGGTCGTGGCAAGTTGGAATCAGAGCCTAGGTTACATAGGTCTCACGAGTCAGGAGCGGGTGTAGTAGAGTCTTGCGGATCTGTACGAAGACGTCTGTACTTATCTTCGAGAGGCTGCAGAACCTTTAGGAAAAAACATCACATACTTGAATTCTCTTCGTGTGAATCTGTCGTGTGAATCTATTCTCTCATAGATGGTGAGGACACGTGCTACCGGTCAGGACGGATAGCCACCAGTACAACCAGTTGAGGCCGCGAGGGGCCGAGGTCGCGGTAGAGGTAGTGGTAGGGGCAGGGGTGCAGCCCACACAGCAGCTAGGGCAGTACCTGCAGATCCACCAGTTGCCCCAGTCCAGGATCAGGTCGCCGTTGTAGATACACCAGCGGGACCAGCTCAGGCGCCAGCTCTGCCTATTGTTATCCCAGGCCTTCAGGAGGCCTTAGCTCAGATTTTGACCGTGTGCACTACTCTTGCTTAGGCGGTCTCTGTTCTAGCCGCAGCAGCCACTTCTCAGGCTGGGGAGGGTGCTCAAATTCCCGCCGCGCGCACAACAGTGTAGGTGGTGCAGGGACTTCAGACACCGGGGGCACCACTAGCCTAGCCAGTTCATCTACTCAGGACTATGTGGTTCCTGTCATGCCTGATGATGAGCAGCGTAGATTGGAGAGGTTTGGTAGACTTCAGCCTCCAACTTTCAGCGGTGCAGAGGGCGAGATGCCTAGGGTTTCTTGGATAAGTGTTAGAGGATACTCCATACAGCAGGTATTCTAGAGACCAGTGGGGTCTCGTTCACTACCTTTCAGTTCACTGGAGTTGCCTTCACTTGGTGGAGGCTTATAAGAGGCGTAGGCCTGTTGGTGTAGCGCCCCTTACATGGCAGCAGTTCTCCGTTCTCTTCCTGGAGAAGTATGTGCCGCAGTCTCGCAAGGAGGAGCTGTATAGACAGTTTGAGCAGCTGCATCAGGATGACATGACTGTGATGCAGTGCGAGATGAGATTTTCTGAGTTAGCCCGTCATGCTGTTTGGTTGGCTCCCACAGACAGGGAGAGGATCAGGATGTTCGTAGATGGCCTTTCATATCAGCTACGAATTCTTATAACCAGAGAAAGGGTGTCTAGTGCTTCTTTTGAGGAGGTGGTTGACATTGCTCGGGAGATAAAATCGGCTCGCTACCAAGAGCGATTGAGAGGGAGGCCAAGAGGCCTCGGGGATCTGGTAGTTTTGGTTGTGTTCCTTCTGGATGTCAGTTTTACTACATCAGGGGTCGTCCCATCAGGCATGCTCAGACGGCTCGTCCAGCCCACCATGGTGCATCATCTGGCCATGGTTTTCACAGCTCTCAACAGGGTCACTAATCTCTCAGTGCCCTTCCAGCTCAGAGTTCGTCTCATGCACCATCAGCTCAGGGTTCATCTATGCTTGGTCCTTCTAGCGGGTATCCCGGTGCTCGGGGCTCCCTTCAGTCCCCATTGCCAGTGGCCGGTAGAGGTTGCTTTGAGTGTGGAGATTTGGGTCATATCAAGAAATTTTGTCCCCGCCTTATGTTAGGTTCATCCCAGCAGAGGAGTAAGACATCGGTTTCGGCGCCAGTTACTTCACCATCTGCCCAGCCAGCTCAGGGTGGAGGTCAGTCAGCAAGGGGTCGCCCTAGAGGGGGAGGCTGATCAGGTGGCGGTCAGGCCCGTTTCTATGCACTCCCTGCCAGACCAGATGCTATTGCTTCAAATGCTATGATCACAGGTATTATCTCAGTTTGCCACAGGGATTCTTCTGTATTATTTGATCATGGTTCCACTTTTTCATATGTGCCTTCGTATTTTGCTCATTATTTGGATACGCCGCGCGAGTCTCTTGTTTCATCTGTTCATGTATCTACACCGGTGGGCGATACTATTATTGTGGACCATGTATATCGGTCATGTGTAGTGACTATTCGGGACTAGAGACTAGAGCTGATCTGTTGCTACTTAGTACGGTTGACTTTGATGTGATATTGGGCATGGATTTGTTGTCTTCGTGTCATGGTATTCTAGACTGTCACGCTAAGACGGTGACGTTGGTTATGCCGGGATTGCTCCGGATTGAGTGACGACGTTCGTTGGATTATGTCCCTAGTAGAGTGATTTCATTCTTGAAGGCCCAGCGGATGGCTGGGAAGGGTTGTCTTTCTTATTTGGCCTTTGTGAGGGACGTCAGTGCAGAGACTCCTACTATTGATTCAGTTCCGGTGGTGAGCAATTTTCTGGATGTGTTTCCTGTAGACCTGTGGGGCATGCTGCCGGACAGGGATATTGACTTCGGTAGTGATTTGGTGCCAGGCACTCAACTCATTTCTATTCCACCGTATCGTATGACACCGGTGGAGTTAAAGGAATTGAAGGAAAAGCTTCAGGAACTCCTTGATAAGGGGTTTATTTGGCCTAGTGTATCACCTTGGGGTGCACCAGTTCTATTTGTGAAGAAGAAGAAGGATGGCACCATGAGAATGTGCATTGATTACAGGGAATTGAACAAAGTCACAATCAAGAACAAGTATCCCTTACCTCGTATTGATGACTTATTTGACCAGCTTCAGGGAGCGAGTGTGTTCTCCAAGATTGATTTGAAGTCAAGGTATCACCAGTTGAAGATTAGGGACTCGGACATTCTTAAGACAGCTTTCAGGACCCGATATAGTCATTATGAGTTCCTTGTGATGTCCTTTGTGCTGACCAATGCCCCAGCAGCATTCATGCATTTGATGAAAAACATGTTCCAGCCTTATCTCGACTCGTTTATTATTGTATTAATTGATGATATCCTGGTGTACTCTCGTATCCAAGAGGAGCATGCCCAACATTTATGGATTGTGTTATAGCGGTTGAGGGAGGAGAAGCTTTATGCTAAGTTCTCCAAGTGTGAGATTTTGCTCAGTTCAGTGGCGTTCTTGGGGCACGTGGTGTCCAGTGAGGGTATTCAGGTGGATCCGAAGAAGATAGAGGCGGTCTAGAGTTGGCCTAGACCGTCCTCACCCACAGAGATTCATAGATTTCTTGGTTTGGTGGGTCATTACCGTTGGTTTGTGCAGGGTTTCTCTTCTATTACATCGCCCTTGACCAAATTGAACCAAAAGGGTGCTCCTTTCAGGTGGTCGGATGAGTGTGAGGTGAGCTTTGAGAAGCTCAAGACTGCCTTGACCACAACTCCAGTGTTAGTTCTACCATCAGCTTCTGGTTCTTATACTGTATATTGTGATGCCTCTCGAATCAACATTGGGTGTGTTTTGATGTAGGATGGTAGAGTGATTGCTTATGCTTCACGTCAATTGATGCCCCATGAGAAGAACTACCTTGTTCATGATTTGGAGTTGGTCACCATTGTTCATGCGTTGAAGATTTGGAGGCACTACCTCTATGGTGTGTCTTGTGAGGTTTTTACTGATCATCGTAGCCTCCAGTACTTGTTCAAACAGAAGGATCTCAATTCGAGGCAGCGGAGATGGTTGGAGCTGCTAAAGGACTATGATATTACCATTTTGTATCATCCAGGAAAGGCCAATGTGGTGGCCGATTCCTTGAGTAGGAAGGCGGTGAGTATGGGCAGTCTTGCATTTATTCCTGTTGGGGAGAGACCTCTTAGGGTTGATGTTCAGGCTTTGGCCAACCAGCTTGTGAGATTGGATATTTCAGAGCCTAGTCGGGCCCTAGCTTGTATGGTTTCTTGATCTTCCTTGTTTGATCGTATTAGAGAGCGCCAGTATGATGATCCTCATTTGCTTGTCCTCAAGGACAAGGTTCTGCATAATGATGCTAGAGATGTGACTATTGGTGATGACGGGGTATTGAGGATGCAGGGCCGGATATGTGTGCCCAATGTAGATGGGCTTTGGGAGTTGATTCTAGAGGAGGACCACAGCTCGCGGTATTCCATCCATCTGGGTGCCGCGAAGATGTACCAGGGTTTGAGACAACACTATTGGTAGAGGAGGATGAAGAAATATATAGTTGGCTTTGTAGCTCGGTGTCTCAACTGTTAGCAGGTGAAGTATAAGCATCAGATATCGGGTGGTTTGCTTCACCAGATAGAGATTCCAGAGTAGAAGTGGGAGCGGATCACCATGGACTTTGTAGTTGGGATCCCACGGACTTTGAGGAAGTTCGATGCTATTTGTGTGATTGTGGATCGGCTGACCAAGTCCGTGCACTTCATTCATGTGAGCACTACCTATTTTTCAGAGCGATTGGCTGAGATTTGCATCAGAGACATTGTTCGCCTTCATGGAGTGCTACTTTCTATCATCTCAAACAGAGGTACGCAGTTTACATCACAGTTTTGGAGGGCCGTGCAGCGAGAGTTGGGCACTCAGGTTGAGTTGAGCACAACATTTCATTCTCAGACAGACGGACAGTCCGAGCGCACTATTCAGATATTGGAGGACATATTGCATGCATGTGTCATTGATTTTGGTGGTTCATGGGACCAATTTTTGCCGCTCGCGGAGTTTGCTTACAACAACAGTTATCAGTCGAGTATTCAGATTGTTGATACCTAATTTTTCCCTAGATATTTTTTCAAAATAACATATATACGCATATATGAGCATACCCAAGTTTTGGTACTTTTTCCAAAATTTAAATGATTTTTAAACCAATTTATTGCCTATTTTAATACCACAAAATCCAATAATTATTCCCCAAATTATCATTTTTTTGGTGTAATAACTTTTTTTCATTCTCATATTTACACCAACTATATAATTAAG